>NC_079195.1:55312626-55579449 GCF_029499605.1 Hyla sarda
TAGCTAACTACTACTTATATAGGGTTGGGCTGAGGGGGTGGGGAAGAGTGCAGCACATGTTCAAAAAAAAAAAAAGGAGGGGATAGAAAACTCAGTGTGAATTCGGGTAGAAAACAGACATGGTGCACATCTACAATCTTGTATAATGATCTGATTGCTTCTCAGCATAATATCAAAAACTAACAGGTTGTTAGGAAATCATGGTAATGCTGCATCAGCCAATAGCTGCAGAACAGGAAGTGAGGGGGCGTGGCTTATGTGCAACTTCCTCTGCACAGCCCAGTAACCCGCAGCAGTAGTTACTATCACCGTTGTTTTCAAGGAGCAATATCGTACAGCGTACTCAGGAAACTTTTATTTGAGGTACCAGAGTAGAAGAATTAATGGCCCGGGTTTGTTTAGTCACCCTAGTTGCCCCATAAAAAAAAAAAAAAAATAGAAAATTTACTTTTTGCTCCAAGAGATGTTTTGTTTTAACCTAATGGAAAATTTTATGTGCTAAAATCTACTTTTAAAAATGCTACATATGTGCAAAAAACAATGCTATGTCTTAAATCTGTTCATATTAAACACTTCTATGTTAGAAAAGATTAAAAGTATTATAGGAGGGATACTTTCATTGGTTAACCAAAAAAATTATAGCATCACCGCTATAATAATTTTAATCTTTTTTACACAAACATATTTACCATTTAGCATCACATAGATTTTTCTGGCTTACACGGTACCACGCTATTTTATGCTGCACTTTTTGCAGTTAATAATATTATCCCTATTATATTATGCCTAGACCCCAATAATTATTATTACAGAAGGAATGAGCTGACAACTTCAGACAACCTGGATTTCCGACATCACAATTACAAGGAGATGAGACAGGTATGGGCCAATAGAACATTTTATTTGTCACGCTATTCTTGTCCTACAGTTTATTTACATGTGCTTTTTACGTATTAGTACATTATAATATCATATAAATAAATGAATTGATTTATTATAACATCAAAGCAAGGATAATGGGAGAGCACTCAAGGGGCTATATCACCTAACGCTGCGTGCAGCAAGGTCCTCGGTGACCTCCAAACAAAGTCTCCTGCGGGGTGCACGCACACAGATGTGAAGCATCAATATAAAACAACCAAAGAAAAGTAGGTGCACTCACCGCAAAGCAGAGACTATTGGGTCTTGAAGTCCGGTAACCGGGTGCCGGAAGAAGCACGCACTTACGTGCGAAACTGCCGCCGTAGCCTCCGAGTGCACTTCACCAGCGCCTATGCCGTGACCCGGCACCCTGTTACCGGACTTCAAGACCCGATAGTCTCTGCTTTGCGGTGAGTGCACCTATGTTTTCTTTAGTTGTTTTATATTGATTTATTATAACATTTACTGTTACATAATCTTTGTTCACATTTGCTAAAGTGCAGCGGCCGGATGGTACGGTGGCAGAATGGTGCAGCGGCAGGATGCATGTTTAAAAGGGCTGTCAACTCCATAGTCAGCGAGTTGCCGGTTGCTAAAGTGAGCAGTATATGGATTTGCTGGAAGTCACAAATCTGAAGATCACTCGTTTTAGCAGTGGGACACTTGTGGCTACCGAGTTGCTGGTGTACTGTATTAAAGGGGTACTCCCGTGGAAAACTTTTTTTTTTAAATCAACTGGTGCCAGAAAGTTAAACAGGTTTGTAAATTACTATTAAAAAATCTTACTCCTTCCAGTACTTATTAGCGGAGGAAATTATTTTCTTTTTGGAACACAGAGCTCTCTGCTGACATCATGACCACAGTGCTCTCTGCTGAAATCTCTGTCTAGTATACAGACCCTAAAAAGTACTGGAAAGATTATGGTTTTTTAATAGAAGTAATTTACAAATCTGTTTAACTTTCTGGCTCCAGTTGATAAAAAAAAAAAAAAAAGGTTTCCACGAAAGTGCCCCTTTAAACATGTATCCTGCCGCAGCACTTTAAGAATGGAAATTATAAGTTACAGCTGCTTTATTACAATATACAGCTACGTTTTATTACACAATAGTCTTTTGATTTTTTTCCCTTCCAGTTGATGAAAGTGGTGAATGAGATGTGTCCCAACATTACGCGGGTGTATAATATTGGCCGAAGCCATGAGGGGCTCAAGCTGTACGCGATGGAGATGTCTGATAACCCCGGGGAGCACGAAGTTGGTTAGGAGAATAAACACACTCTATGTATGTCCTGCACCTTCCCGCCTGTCTCTTCTACTACTGCTCTCGATCTTATCATCTGGTTTGGCTTTGATGGTTTGATTACACCAGGGGAGAGATAGCAATAGTTAGAGGATGTTAAAGTCAGATTTTCAAAACATTTTGACAATTAAAAGGCGATTCATGAGAACTTCAGATCTTATGCAATGTTCTGGCATTTTGGTCACCTAAAATGAAATGTGAACATTTTGAGGGGAGGCCCTGAGCTGCTCCTGCCACCATCCCCCAATGCCCTAAACATTTCTATCCCTCTGTCCAACTTGGTGGCCATTACTGGTACCATGTTTCATCGTGTTAATCTATTTCTAATACATTGTAGAGGCTGCGCTGATGTCCTCTACTTCTTTTCTGCTTTGCTGACTGACTGTCCCTTTTGCAGTAATGTGCTGTTCACAACAATAAAATAATGGAGGGTAGAAAAACAGGGACAGTGGAACCATGCACCATCCAGGATTGGGGCCACAATGGCCTGATCAAACCCCTAAAATATAATCTCACACCTCCCTCAAAAAATACAGGCCGCTAACCAAACCTAATCAAATTATGTCAACAAAACCAAGGTTCAGTTCACCACCAGCCCTGACCCAAAGGGTCCCAAAGTTATTTGCCTGCTTATTGGGGTTGTAGATCCAAAAATCACTAAAGTCATTGAGGTAGAACCATTGACTGCATTATCTCTGGCTTTGCTTTGAGTTCCATACTCTTACTTTGCGTGGGACTTATCCTCCACCTTCTGACCACCAAACTTCTCAGGCCGAGTAACAATGACCACTCTGCTCGCTTACAGCAGTCATAACAGTATTATGCTGACCATCCTTCTCCATAGCTTGCAATCTCCCTTTTGTTCAATGTATAATTTATAGTATTGTATAGAACTTACTACTCTAATGCTCCTTTCACACTATATGTTGCTCCGTTTTAAAGATCCGTTACAATGTCCCGTTAAGAAAACCCTTAAAAACGGCCGTTAAAATATCCCATCCAAGTCTATGGGATTTTTTAATTATCCGTTATCACCCATTATTGCCTGTTATGAATAACAGATGTTATTTGTGAGAGGAAAATTAGTCCATGTAACGTTTTTTTTTTTCCTGTCACAAATAATGTCCGTTATTCATAACAGGCTATAATGGGTGATAACAGATAATCAAAAAATCCCATAGACTTGAATGAGTTATTTTAACGGACGTTTTTAAGGTTCTTTTAACGGGACATTGTAACGGGTCTTTAAAACGGAGAAGCATATAGTGTGAAAGGAGCCTTAGTCTGATAGGTGATACAACACAGTAGCACAAAAAATTTAAAGTAGACATTTAAAGTAGACAAACGGTCTACAGATGCTGCTTAAATATTTTAGACCTTATGTGTGTAAGGAAGTTAAAATGATGGTTTTGGATCAGGTTGAGTGAGTTTGATGAAAGTAAAGACCAGTCCCTTCTTCTGCTCCTTTGATCTTCTGCCCTCAGTGATGGCTTTTTGATGGTTCACAAGATTGACAAAGGCCCTTAAGCAATATGGTGGTGATGGTTGTTACGCCGAGCGCTCCGGGTCCCCGCTCCTCCCCGGAGCGCTCGCTACACTCTCGCTCCCGCAGCGCCCCGGTCAGATCCACTGACCGGGTGCGCTGCGATACCGCCTCCAGCCGGGATGCGATTCGCGATGCGGGTGGCGCCCGCTCGCGATGCGCACCCCGGCTCCCGTACCTGACTCGCTCTCCGTCGGTCCTGTCCCGGCGCGCGCGGCCCCGCTCCCTAGGGCGCGCGCGCGCCGGGTCTCTGCGATTTAAAGGGCCACTGCGCCGCTGATTGGCGCAGTGGTTCTAATCAGTGTGTTCACCTGTGCACTCCCTATGTATACCTCACTTCCCCTGCACTCCCTCGCCGGATCTTGTTGCCATTGTGCCAGTGAAAGCGTTCCCTTGTGTGTTCCTAGCCTGTGTTCCAGACCTCCTGCCGTTGCCCCTGACTACGATCCTTGCTGCCTGCCCCGACCTTCTGCTACGTCCGACCTTGCTTCTGTCTACTCCCTTGTACCTCGCCTATCTTCAGCAGTCAGAGAGGTTGAGCCGTTGCTAGTGGATACGACCTGGTCACTACCGCCGCAGCAAGTCCATCCCGCTTTGCGGCGGGCTCTGGTGAACACCAGTAGTGACTTAGAACCGGTCCACTAGCACGGTCCACGCCAATCCCTCTCTGGCACAGAGGATCCACCTCCTGCCAGCCGGCATCGTGACAGTAGATCCGGCCATGGATCCCGCTGAAGTTCCTCTGCCAGTTGTCGCCGACCTCACCACGGTGGTCGCCCAGCAGTCACAACAGATAGCGCAACAAGGCCACCAGCTGTCTCAACTGACCGTGATGCTACAGCAGCTACTACCTCAGCTTCAGCAATCATCTCCTCCGCCAGCTCCTGCACCTCCTCCGCAGCGAGTGGCCGCCTCAGGCCTACGACTATCCTTGCCGGATAAATTTGATGGGGACTCTAAGTTTTGCCGTGGCTTTCTTTCACAATGTTCCCTGCACTTGGAGATGATGTCGGACCAGTTTCCTACTGAAAGGTCTAAGGTGGCTTTCGTAGTCAGCCTTCTGTCTGGAAAAGCTCTGTCATGGGCCACACCGCTCTGGGACCGCAATGACCCCGTCACTGCCTCTGTACACTCCTTCTTCTCGGAAATTCGAAGTGTCTTTGAGGAACCTGCCCGAGCCTCTTCTGCTGAGACTGCCCTGCTGAACCTGGTCCAGGGTAATTCTTCCGTTGGCGAGTACGCCGTGCAATTCCGTACTCTTGCTTCAGAACTTTCCTGGAATAATGAGGCCCTCTGCGCGACCTTTAAAAAAGGCCTATCCAACAACATTAAAGATGTTCTGGCTGCACGAGAAATTCCTGCTAACCTACATGAACTCATTCATCTAGCCACTCGCATTGACATGCGTTTTTCCGAAAGGCGTCAGGAGCTCCGCCAGGATATGGACTTTGTTCGCACGAGGCGTTTTTTCTCCCCGGCTCCTCTCTCCTCTGGTCCTCTGCAATCCGTTCCTGTGCCTCCCGCCATGGAGGCTATGCAAGTTGACCGGTCTCGCCTGACACCTCAAGAGAGGACACGACGCCGCATGGAGAATCTCTGCCTCTACTGTGCCGGTACCGAACACTTCCTGAAGGATTGTCCTATCCGTCCTCCCCGCCTGGAAAGACGTACGCTGACTCCGCACAAAGGTGAAACAGTCCTTGATGTCAACTCTGCTTCTCCACGTCTTACTGTGCCTGTGCGGATATCTGCCTCTACCTTCTCCTTCTCCACTAAGGCCTTCTTGGATTCCGGATCTGCAGGAAACTTTATTTTGGCCTCTCTCATCAACAGGTTCAACATCCCAGTGACCAGTCTCGCCAGACCTCTTTACATCAATTGCGTTAACAATGAAAGATTGGACTGTGCCGTGCGTTACCGCACGGAACCCCTCCTAATGTGCATCGGACCTCATCACGAAAGAATTGAGTTTTTGGTCCTCTCCAATTGCACTTCCGAAATTCTCCTTGGACTACCCTGGCTTCAACACCATTCCCCAACCCTGGATTGGTCCACAGGGGAGATCAAGAGTTGGGGTACCTCTTGTTTCAAGGACTGCCTTAAACCGGTTACCAGTACTCCCTGCCGTGATCCTGTGGTTCCCCCTGTAACTGGTCTCCCTAAGGCCTATATGGACTTTGCTGATGTGTTTTGCAAAAAACAAGCTGAGACTCTTCCTCCTCACAGGCCTTATGACTGTCCTATTGACCTCCTCCCGGGCACTACTCCACCCCGGGGCAGAATTTATCCTCTGTCCGCCCCAGAGACTCTTGCTATGTCTGAGTACATCCAGGAAAATTTAAAAAAGGGCTTTATCCGCAAATCCTCCTCTCCTGCCGGAGCCGGATTTTTCTTTGTGTCCAAAAAAGATGGCTCCCTATGCCCTTGCATTGACTACCGCGGTCTTAACAAAATCACGGTAAAGAACCGCTACCCTCTACCTCTTATCTCTGAACTCTTTGATCGCCTCCAAGGTGCCCACATCTTTACCAAACTGGACTTAAGAGGTGCTTATAATCTCATCTGCATCAGAGAGGGGGATGAATGGAAAACGGCATTTAACACTAGAGATGGACACTTTGAGTATCTGGTCATGCCCTTTGGCCTGTGCAACGCCCCTGCCGTCTTCCAAGACTTTGTTAATGAAATTTTTCGTGATCTCTTATATTCCTGTGTTGTTGTGTATCTGGACGATATCCTGATTTTTTCTGCCAACCTAGAAGAACACCGCCAGCATGTCCGCATGGTTCTTCAGAGACTTCGTGACAATCAACTTTATGCCAAGATGGAGAAATGTCTGTTTGAATGTCAATCTCTTCCTTTCCTAGGATACTTGGTCTCTGGCCAGGGACTACAAATGGATCCAGACAAACTCTCTGCCGTCTTAGATTGGCCACGCCCCTCCGGACTCCGTGCTATCCAACGTTTTTTGGGGTTCGCCAATTATTACAGACAATTTATTCCACATTTTTCCACCATTGTGGTTCCTATCGTGGCTTTAACCAAAAAGAATGCCAATCCTAAGTCATGGCCTCCTCAAGCGGAAGACGCCTTTAAACAGCTCAAGTCTGCCTTTTCTTCTGCTCCCGTGCTCTCCAGACCTGACCCATCTAAACCCTTCCTATTGGAGGTAGATGCCTCCTCAGTAGGAGCGGGAGCGGTCCTTCTACAAAAAAATTCTTCCGGGCATGCTGTTACTTGTGGGTTTTTTTCTAGGACCTTCTCTCCGGCGGAGAGGAACTACTCCATCGGGGATCGAGAGCTACTAGCCATTAAATTAGCACTTGAGGAATGGAGGCATCTGCTGGAGGGATCAAGATTTCCAGTTATTATTTACACCGATCACAAACATCTCTCCTATCTCCAGTCTGCCCAACGGCTGAATCCTCTCCAGGCCAGGTGGTCTCTGTTCTTTGCCCGGTTTAATTTTGAAATTCACTTTCGCCCTGCCGATAAGAACATCAGGGCCGATGCTCTCTCTCGTTCCTCGGAAGTAGAGCTCTCTCCGCAACACATCATTCCTCCTGACTGTCTGATCTCCACTTCTCCAGCCTCCATCAGGCAAACTCCTCCAGGGAAGACCTTCGTCACTCCACGCCAATGCCTCGGAATCCTCAAATGGGGTCACTCCTCCCATCTCGCAGGCCATGCGGGCATCAAGAAATCCGTGCAACTCATCTCTCGTTTCTATTGGTGGCCGACTCTGGAGACGGATGTTGTTGATTTTGTGCGGGCCTGCACTGTCTGTGCCCGGGATAAGACTCCTCGCCAGAAGCCCGCTGGTCTTCTTCATCCTCTGCCTGTTCCCGAACAACCTTGGTCTCTGATTGGTATGGACTTTATTACAGACTTACCCTCATCCCGGGGCAACACTGTTGTTTGGGTGGTCGTTGATCGATTCTCCAAGATGGCACATTTCATCCCTCTTCCTGGTCTTCCTTCTGCGCCTCAGTTGGCAAAACAATTTTTTGTACACATTTTTCGTCTTCACGGGTTGCCCACGCAGATCGTCTCGGATAGAGGCGTCCAATTCGTGTCAAAATTCTGGAGGGCTCTCTGTAAACAACTCAAGATTAAATTAAACTTTTCTTCTGCTTATCATCCTCAATCCAATGGGCAAGTAGAAAGAATTAACCAGGTCCTGGGTGATTATTTACGGCATTTTGTTTCCTCCCGCCAGGATGACTGGGCAGATCTTCTACCATGGGCCGAATTCTCGTATAACTTCAGAGTTTCTGAATCTTCTTCCAAATCCCCATTTTTCGTGGTGTACGGCCGTCACCCTCTTCCCCCCCTCCCTACTCCCTTGCCCTCTGGTTTGCCCGCTGTGGATGAAATAACTCGTGATCTTTCCACCATATGGAAAGAGACCCAAAATTCTCTCTTACAGGCTTCATCACGCATGAAGAAGTTTGCTGATAAGAAAAGAAGAGCTCCCCCCATTTTTTCTCCCGGAGACAAGGTATGGCTCTCCGCTAAATATGTCCGCTTCCGTGTTCCCAGCTACAAATTGGGACCACGCTATCTTGGTCCTTTCAAAATTTTGTGCCAGATTAATCCTGTCTCTTATAAACTTCTTCTCCCTCCTTCTCTTCGTATTCCTAATGCCTTTCACGTTTCTCTTCTTAAACCACTCATCATCAACCGTTTCTCTCCTAAACTTATCTCTCCCACTCCTGTCTCCGGTTCTTCAGACATCTTTCCTGTAAAGGAGATACTGGCCTCCAAAAAGGTCAGAGGAAAAACCTTCTTTTTGGTTGACTGGGAGGGCTGTGGTCCTGAAGAGAGATCCTGGGAACCTGAGGACAATATCCTAGATAAAAGTCTGGTCCTCAGGTTCTCAGGCTCCAAGAAGAGGGGGAGACCCAAGGGGGGGGGTACTGTTACGCCGAGCGCTCCGGGTCCCCGCTCCTCCCCGGAGCGCTCGCTACACTCTCGCTCCCGCAGCGCCCCGGTCAGATCCACTGACCGGGTGCGCTGCGATACCGCCTCCAGCCGGGATGCGATTTGCGATGCGGGTGGCGCCCGCTCGCGATGCGCACCCCGGCTCCCGTACCTGACTCGCTCTCCGTCGGTCCTGTCCCGGCGCGCGCGGCCCCGCTCCCTAGGGCGCGCGCGCGCCGGGTCTCTGCGATTTAAAGGGCCACTGCGCCGCTGATTGGCGCAGTGGTTCTAATCAGTGTGTTCACCTGTGCACTCCCTATGTATACCTCACTTCCCCTGCACTCCCTCGCCGGATCTTGTTGCCATTGTGCCAGTGAAAGCGTTCCCTTGTGTGTTCCTAGCCTGTGTTCCAGACCTCCTGCCGTTGCCCCTGACTATGATCCTTGCTGCCTGCCCCGACCTTCTGCTACGTCCGACCTTGCTTCTGTCTACTCCCTTGTACCGCGCCTATCTTCAGCAGTCAGAGAGGTTGAGCCGTTGCTAGTGGATACGACCTGGTCACTACCGCTGCAGCAAGTCCATCCCGCTTTGCGGCGGGCTCTGGTGAACACCAGTAGTGACTTAGAACCGGTCCACTAGCACGGTCCACGCCAATCCCTCTCTGGCACAGAGGATCCACCTCCTGCCAGCCGGCATCGTGACAATGGTGGTGTGTGTGTATGTGGGGGGGGGGAGGTTTCTCCTCTTCGGTAGTTGTGTCGTAGAACTAACTTCCACTAAACATAAACATTAGATAGTTGTTTGCAGATCCGGCTAATGTCAGTGGCATCTGATAACAATCTAGTGTGTATAAAAGACATTTGTGGACATTTTGGATTTTAACATACCTGGTGCCCTAGGACATAAGTATAGACAGATGCATCTGGTGTTTTTTATCTAAAGCTCCCTATGGCGATAAACATGCATGCTGACCATTGGATTTCGACTAGATAGCAGTGATGTCTGAAGAATTGTGCTATGACAACTAGTAATAATAAAAGTTGCATACTTACCTCTTCTGCCACATAGTAAAACCTTTATAATGTCGGAGATCCACTTTAAATTTTTTGTGTCAGTTCCACATCTATGCAAAGAATAAAGGGGACTAGGTGGTGGAGGCCCCAGGCAATAGCCTCTATAATCCACAACTGTGGTCACTGATTTTAATACTAAAGGTTCAAGTGTTTTTCTATTTAGAGTAGTCACATTAAATGTGTCAGCTATGTCTGTAAAGTAAATCATCATGATTTTTTCATTGACAAATAGTTATGTTTTAAGGGGGTTTCTAGGCCAAATATATTGATGATCTATCCTCAGGCCATTGCACCTTTATACACAGAGAACAAAGCAGGAAGCAGACAGTTTAGCACATTGTGAACAGCATAGACAACAAATTTAGTTTTACAACAAACAAAATCATTCAACTTTATTATTACACCGCTCAGCGTAAAGGATTTTTTAGTTGCAGTAAAGGGACACCAAGAACAATTAACGAAAGTTGCCTATAGGTATTGAGTTTTTTAACCAATCACTCCCTGATTTAATAGTTTGTAATTTACTATGTACCAAAACATTGCCAATGATTTTACATCTTTTAAATGTCATAAGGGGTCTGTTAGATATAAAATCTGCTAGATCTGGGTCGCTTTTCAAGATGGCCCAATTGTCATTGATTTGTGGAGCTACAGGGCTAAATTGAAAAGAGAAGCAGAACCGGTTAGTACAATTTTTGTTCTTAGTCTGTGTGTAATTTACAGATTTTCTTTTGCAATAGAACCAATAAAAGGAGAAACCACCAAACGGACTATGTAAGATTAAATATCATACTTTATTAGTTTATAAGTTAAACAACATTTAAATCTGCAATGAGACATGGACAGAAATGGTGGTGGGGACCAGGGAGGTAGGGAGGACAAAGGAGAAAGTAAGTTAATAATCCAAGACTATGGTAAAAGATTTTTTACAAACATATGTCACAAGTAAGACAAACTGCATCAAGCTGTCATAAAAGTCATGACAATAGTAAAGCTGAAAACCGGTACAAGTGTCAGAAATAATAATAGACACACCAGGTGGTTGTAGTACAGAGGAAGCCGGAAAACAGTGCCGACTACCTCATACAAAAAGACATCCGCAGGGTGAAAGACAGAATGCAACAGTCCCCCCCCCCCACACTCCCCGATAACCCACCAAACCTTAGACGCATTTCGCCCAGCGGGGCTTTGTCCAGGATTCCCTCCTTTGTTTTGGTGAGATTTTCTTTTGCGTAGCAATTCACTGCGTTTTTGGGAAATAGCTTTAGATAAGGCGGCATCGAGAAGAGGAACGGGGTATCCTCTCCTGATTAACCGTTCATGTAGGTCACTGGCCTGCAAAAGAAAATCATTATCAATACTATTGATGCACCTGAGTCTTAAAAATTGCCCATAGGGCACTGCAGTTTATACATGTTCGGGGTGGTAACTTAGAAAATGCAAAAGTGAGTTGCAAGCTGTGAGTTTTCGGTATCTCACAGTGACCAACTCGCCATCAACTAGTTTCACCATGTTATCCAGAAATTCCAATTCTTTTTTTGCAGTTTTAAAGGTAAACTTAAGATTCATATCATTGGAGGTATTTAGGGTGGAAACGAAGCTCGCAAAGGCGAGCTCAGTGTCCACCCAAACAATGAAAACGTTGTCTACAAATCGTCTATAGCAAGCTATAAATTTTAGAAAATGTATTTTTTCTCAAATGCAGTTACATACAAATTGGCCAGGGTGCATGCCACCGGAGTCCCCATCACCACCCCACCAACCTGTGTGTACCAATCTACCGAACGACAAAGTGTTGCTTGTTAGAATAAAATGTAAGGCGTCACACACAAAGTCAATGTACGCAGGGCTGACTACCACAATACTAGTGTATAAACTCTTTATATTTAAAGAGGCTAAGAAGCTGTTTTTAGGCCACAATAATTCTTCTAGAGTGAGGAGGAATTCATTAGTGTCTTTTACAAAGGCTGGAATCTCTAATAGCAACAGAAGTAACAGCCAGTCTATGAATTTAGACAGGGGTTCTGTAATGGATCCCACCCCGGAGACAATCGGTCTACCGCAGTGGAAAGGGTGGGGGAATCCAGTGTCTTATGCACTTTGGGTAAAAAGTACCAGCGTTCATCTTTTGGGTGAGTGGGGAGCAGTTTCTCTGCCATCCTTACAGAAATTACACCCTTTTCCACATGTACCCATAGTAGAGAATGCATTTTACTGGCTAACTTGCTATTAGGATTACCAGGCAATTTCCGATAATTATTTACATTCCCCAATTGTAGTGCAGCCTCTTCCAAATAATACTGTTTAGTCATCAGAACGATGTCCCCTCCTTTGTTGGCTTTTTTACCATTACATTTTTATCTTTTTTTTAATCTAATGCCTCCCTCTCTTGTCTAGTCAAATTATTAATGTCGCTGGGATGACACAGAGTCTTGATGCTCTCTAGTACTCGTTGCTGTAAAACATCAAGGCAACTTCTTGTGTGTACTGGTGGAGAAAAGGAGGATTTGACCCCTCCCGTGAACTCTGGTACTGTGATAAATTCTGTATCAGTGGTGTCTTTCTGTTCAGTAAGTAGTGACGTAAGTGTGTCTACGCAATCTAACTCGTCATGTGAAGCCTCATTTAACACAATGAAGCCTAGCAGTCCTATGTGGACAGGAATTTCACCTTCACTTCTCAAAGCATGACTTTGGTTACTTTTATTGTGAAAAACCTTTTTTAGATTAAGTTTGCAGATGGATTTGTACAGGTCTACCTCAAAGCCGACCTGATGAAAGCCATCCGTCAAACATAGGTTTAACCCTTTTTTTTTTTTAACAAAGACTCAGTAGCATCATCAATTACATCATCAATGACAAATTAATACTAGTCAAATCATTTGTACTACCAGAAAGAGGGGGCACTATTTCCTCCATGACACTTTCTTGTGCCACTCGCGTGTGCCCTCTCCTTGTCCTTCTCCTAAAGGGCCAGTGTTGGACATAGAGGATGCCCCTGGATCTTGTGAACTGGGGACTGAGGGCACCGGACCCACAGACCTATCCTCCGCACCACTTGACTCCAAGTCTGTGGTCCAGTAATCGGATTTCTTTTTTCTCCATGAGCCCTTATTTTTCCATGTGTGTTGGGACTTTTTATTAGCAACACTGTGAGTGGCAAAGGAA
The DNA here is from genome assembly GCF_029499605.1 of Hyla sarda. Lineage (NCBI taxonomy): Eukaryota > Metazoa > Chordata > Amphibia > Anura > Hylidae > Hyla > Hyla sarda. Next base: position 55,325,552 of record NC_079195.1, read on the forward strand.
AAAACTCGGTCTGTGTCAAAGTCAGTTTTCTCCCGTAAAAATGTTTCCCTTTTAATATCTTTTGATGATACTTTGAATGGATACTAATTTCTTTTCCAATTTCTTGTTGAAGACATCTAATTGTGCAGCCGCCACTCTATTTTGCAATTCAGATCTTGCAGCAATCAACTCTGTTGTTTCATCATTATATTCAATTTCATGGCGGGCAATCACCAATTTCATCATTTTTAAGGAGTAATCCAAGTGAATGGCAGTCCACTCGCGAATGAAAGCAGGGTCCTCTGTATATTGTGAGGGTTGTTAAACATTTCTCAGGCCTCTTGGAACACGATTACAAGCCTTGTAGGATTTTAGAGGCTTCATAGTCCAAAATAAACGTGTTTCTTTCTCTGACAGGTTTGCAACTTTAAATTCCAACTTTTAATCCCAGCATGGTAGCTTTACAGTTTAGTATATTGTGTAGCTGCCATGCTGGGCTTACTGAGGCTCAGTTTCCTTTTACTTCAGTGGACTGTTCTTTGTGTATACATGCACTATAGTTCTGACAAGCAACTAACTGGCAAGGTGTGAGGTGTTGGACCTCCACCAAACTGATATTGATGATCTATCCTGAGGATAGGTCATCAAAGTTTTTAGCCTGGAAAGCCCCTTTAACGACCACCACTGGTTTGGGTCACTAATTCTCTTCTGGATCTTTTTTTTTCTCATGTGATTCTTTATACCTCATCTGTGCTATTATATCCTCTTCTCTTTGCTTATGTCTGTGTTATAGATCTCTGACTGACATGTGTCATGCTAAAAATATAATGTGTAGCTGATACCGGATGGGAAGCCAATATATTGACTGGTGCTCTCTAAAAAGACATTTTTTAAACTTTCAGCTCTATGCCTCCAGCACTTAACATATCTAAGTATAGACATGACACCAGATGAAGGGGTTGGAGGAGATTAGAATTTTTTTTCAGATAGAGTGCCATTCTTGTTCTGGAGCTGAAAAAGAGAAAAAAAAGAGAAAAGAAAAAGACCCTTTTTTTGTATGGCAGAACCCTTTTAAAGATGTACTGCTGTGTACGACAATTTATCCCCTGTCCAAAGGATAGGGATAAGTGGCTGATTATTGGGGGTTACAACCATTGGGACCCCCACGATCTCCTGCACAGCCTTCTGGCTCTCCTCGTACAGTAAGCAAGGGTCGGCACGCACCCTCCGTTCATCTCTGTGGGAGTGCCAGAGATACTCAAGCGTTGTACTCGTGTATCTCTGGCTCATTTATAGAGATGAAAGGAGGTTGTGTGCCGAACTCTGTTCTGTGAGCGAAGAGAGCTGGAGTGCCATGCTAGAGATCGCGGGAGACCCACACTTATCCCCTATCCTGTGGATACATTTTCCTTCACTGCAGTAACCCTTTAATAAAACAGTTTACAGGAGGGTCTGTCATTCAACACCTTTTTATAGCTGATCACACATTGTCTTATTGATAAAATCCTTAGCAATCAGCTGTAATCTGTGAGAGACCTGGCAGTAAGCATTACATTTTCCTGCAGCACCATCACAAGATAAAAGTAGCATTACACAGTTTACATTTAAAAGAATGGACCATCTTTGTAATGTAAGGACATGCTGGGTCCTCCAGAACTAGAGACACTCTTTGAATCCACTCTCTATTCTGGCGAATAGATGAGGGTCCTGCATGGGTGACCAATCGATTCAGAATTTTCTAATAAAAATATCTGGGAGATCTCACCTACACTGAATATCAACTAAATATTGACAGTCAACACAACTTACCGTATGTAACATTTTGTAGAGTTGTATATGTTTCCACACTCCATTAAAGGGGTTTGATCACCCAATTACACACTCATGGCCTATCCTAAGGCTAGATCAAGGACCTACAAAAACACTTTAACATAGCCCTATCTACTATGTGGAATCGCTTCCATTAGAGAAAGTTTACTCTGGTTTTTTTTTTTCGTTTTTTTTTTTTTTTTTACTTCATGGCAAACATCACACGAATCACAGATATGGCACAAAATGATGTTAATTTTATTACTAAGCATTCTGGAAACATACTTCGTGAAACATACTCCAAACACTGAAAGTAAGTTATTTTAAATAAGGGCATATGTGTTTCCAATTTAAGTAGAGGAAAAATATATGGAATCGCTCAGTGTGGAGGAAAAAATCCCAATTATTACTATCTTTCCTCTACTATGGCTTTTATGTTGGCTGAATTCTTTGAGGCCTGGCTTCACACATGATAAACAGTATCCTATATCAAGCTGATTCCAACTTTCTTGAAAAGAAATGAGATCAAATTTGCAGGATGGAGCCTTGATGTGGACTTTATTTTAATTCCACTATAAATTACTATCTGTCCATGTCATGGAGCTGCTATGCCTTTTCTGAAGAAAAGATTTCAAAGAAACTGTCAGCAGAGTCACCCGCACTAACCAGTGGTACTGGCTGGTAGTGCAGGTGATGCTGATTTAAATGATGCCTACCATGCCCGGATACGTTGCGGCGTTCCTCAGTTATCGGCTTCCCGCTCTGTATTCACTCCTACTGCGCATGTGCTGATGATCCAAGATGGCCGCGGCAATATTCATACAATCTCCTCTGCTTCCCTGCTCTGTATTCACTCCTACTGCGCATGTGCTGTGCACATGCGCAGTACGAGCGAATACAGAGCGGAGGAGATTGTATGAATTTGTATGAGCGGGCCGAGTGCTGAACTAACAGCGCTGACGTCACTGTACCCGAGGCCGCCTATGTAACTCTGCCCGTGCCACTGACTTCTCATTTGCATAATCACAATTATGAAGATAACGGAGGAACGCCGCAACGGATCTGGGCATGGTAGGCATCGTTTTAATCAGCATCACCCGTGCTACCAGACAGTACCACTGGTTAGTGCAGGTGACTCTGCTCACAGTTTTCCTTTAATAATCTTTGCAAGAAGCAATCTCATACTGAAATTGACTTCATCATCACCACAAATACACAAACCACAAATCCCCTGTAACCTGCTGATTTTGGTTTGGCTTTCTATAAGTAAATCCCATTTCATTGAGCATATTTCTTAATGTTCTGTCACAAGTATCAACTCTACCCATTAGTTTTTCATTTGATTTGCTGAATATTTCTTATTTTCTCATCATCACATTACATTTTGAGTTTTTTTATTCTGACACTGACACTTGGTCTACCTGTATGTTTTACTTTCATAACCATTTCATGCTCTCTTTACTGTACAATACTTTGCATACAGCTGACTGGGAACAACCAACATCTTTTCCACATTCCCTATAAATTCCATCTTGAAGGAGTTCTTAAATTTTTTTTAGCTGATAACTCTCTTGATGGGGTCATGCTTCCTTTCTACTTGATATGTAAAACCATTTGCCATTACCTCTCATGTGTTTGAGGTATTTCATGAAGCCTGAATGTTCAGCTTCTAAACAAAATTGTGTCATATCTGTGATTTGTGTATTTACTCTATGAAGTATTAGCTGGGAGCAACAAAATGACTGGAATTTGATGGATATAAAGTTATTAAATAAGTAAATGAAATATATATGGAATAAGGGAACCATGTTCACGTGAAAAAAAATGATGAAACCTGACTCAAAAAACTGTTTCAAATATGCTTTTATTTCAGCATGTCGTCAAAATGCACAAAAACCATGCTAAATGCATAGCAGGTTATTGAGTTCCAGGGAAGAAAAGCTTGCTAAACCTCACTAAAGAGGAAGTATTCTTTTTAAGGCGTAAAAAAATGTGGTTTGAAGGCTAAAAAAAACCACTCAAAAACCATGCTGACAGCCTTTTAGGGTTGTCCAGTTTAGAAAATTCATTTTTATATACCCTAATAGGGAACTCTGAAGGATCTTCATCACTTGGCCAGAATGGAAATCGGCTGCAAAGAGTGTTTCTAGTTCTGGAGGATCTGTCCCATCCTTCATTACACAATGTATTGATTTGACACTGTGCAATGCTTAATGTCCCCTGTGGTGGCGCTGCAGAAAAATTTAACCCTCATTGTCAGATTTCACCATGGAAAACAGATGATCACTTATAAAAATCATTGACCTGTTTCATATACATAGTAACCAAGTAACCATTAGGAGTACACAACCAAGCTTTGCCTATAGATTTACTGCATATTGTATGAAGTGGGCCAGTACACTTTATTATGCCTATTGTGTTGTGTATAATCATGAACCGCTGTTGCGGTGTTTCTGTTTCCATGTATCCAGGAGAACCAGAATTCCGATACATGGCTGGAGCCCATGGTAATGAAGTCTTAGGACGGGAACTTATTCTCTTGTTGATGCAGTTCCTGTGTCAGGAGTATCTGGCAGGCAACAAACGTATCAAACACCTTATCACCAATACACGTCTTCATTTCCTTCCATCTATCAACCCCGATGGGTATGAGAAAGCTGCTGAACTGGTAAGCAATAATATTTGGGTACACAATAAATTAACAGAAAACTCACACTCAAAGCTGAAAGTTACATTTTGGGTGGGATTCACCATGATCTTCCAGTTATGAAAGTTTTTGGCAGACACAGTCAGTAAGGATCTTTTCTTACTCTTTGGGGACACTCTAGGTGGATGTCACTTTCTCCTTTTTTTTACTTCTAATGCTACAATGAAGTGGTTCCCTACCTGCAGTTCTTTTGCCAAGCTACAACCTGCACTAGAGAATGTTGGGAGTTGCAGTTTTGCAACAGATAGGATCCACAGGTTAGGGAACACTGCTTTGCTTATAGGATAAATATTGGGGCTTCCAACAGGTAAGGCCTCGTTCATATTGCCGTCGGACTCCGCTATTTGGCTTTCCATTGACAATCCGGTCAGAAGAATGGGATTTAGCGTAGAAAAAAATAGTGCAAGCACGATTTTTTCTCCGTTAAAACCCTGTAAAATTACCGGGTCACTGACGGACCTCAGGCAAGTAATGGGCTTCGTCATGACGCGGTAGTAGCCGTTTGTATCTGACCCATTTCAGGGTCCGATCGGCTCAAAAAAAAAAAAAAAAAAAAGAGCCCATCACACCCTTAACGGGTCAATGCAAATGGACATGTGAATCTAGCCTAAATTAAATATTCATGAAAGGGGCATTGATGAGCACATGACTCAATCCATTTGTTGTGTTGATATGATATACTGTAATATAATACAATTCTTTCTATTGATATAGGGTTCTGAACTGGGAGGCTGGTCTTTAGGCCGTTGGACTGCTGATGGGATTGACATAAATAACAATTTTCCGGACTTGAATTCATTGTTGTGGGAGTCAGAAGAACGTTTTAGGAATATGCGCAGAGTCCCTAACCATCACATCCCAATCCCTGACTGGTATCAGTACCACAATGCTACAGTGAGTTACTATGAAATATGTGCTGGTCCACAGCTATTCTTTCGAACTTCTCCATACACATGGGCGCTTGTTGTGGTGCGTGTATGTGATGACTTACTCTGCCATAGGTCTCATGCACATTGCATTGCCATTGTTATGAACCATGTATGTGGGACACATCAATGGGGAGATTTATCAAAACCTGACCAGAGGAAAACTTGATGAATTGCCCATCGCAACCTATCAGATCGCTTCTTTTATTTTTCTGAGGCCTTTTCAAAAATTAAAGAAGCAAGCTGATTGGTTGCTATGGAAAACTCAACAACTTTTCCTCTGGACAGGTTTTGATAAATCTCCCCCATTGAGTTCAGTCCATATCATGCACCTGTAGGCCCTTCATGGACTTCTGCATTTTATTGCCTGCATTCCTATTTCATAATGCGTACATTTGTTTTTGTTTTTCTCTCTGTCGATACTAATGGAAACTGTGTGAAAATAACTTCTGTGTACCTTTAAATAAAATTGGAGACACACAAGCAGGCTATGGGTAACATGTTGAAAGCCTAATTGGCTGCATTTGTGGGAGTGGCGTGGGGTATAAAACCACACCTCTCCCACAGGTAGGGGCGTGTGTATCATTGGCAGTAGTTCTCTTGTAGGCTGCTGTATTAGGTCTCACGTTCCTGGAGAGTTAGTTGGTGGTTTCTGTGTCGGTCCTATCCCCCGTCCTCTACGAGGTTTTTCAGGTAAGCGCCGGTTCCCGGCCTCTATGTGTCCTGTTTATGCAACCCCACTGCTCCCTGTCTACGTTGTTCTGGGGCAGGGTACTGCTCTCCTCGCCAGGGCCGCCCTCCCCCCACGTTCCTGGGCCCTCCCGTCGGCTTTGCTGCCACTCCCGGGAGTCCAACAACAGGGCTCCGCCCCTACCTGGTTCTCCTTCGGCCTGGTGGCGCCGCTGGCCCGGGGCGGGGAGACGTCATCGTGCTGGTCCCGCTGCTCCGTTCCCTCACGCCGCTCGCTGGCTCCGGTGGCGTGGCTGGGGGGGGCGGGGTTTTGCGGCGCCAGCGGATGGCGTCACTCCCCCGGCGCCGCCTCGCGTCACTCACAGAGGGGAGGCCGACACGGGCGCTGATCGGTGTATCTGTCCCGTCGGGCCTCGCGCTCCTTCCCCTCTCCGGTCTCCCGGCGTGTCCTAAACATGGCAGGGAGACAGGAGGGGCGGGGCTCCGGGGTCACGGTGGACGGGGCATGCGCCCCGGGCCCAGGGAAAAATAGATATATACATGTATAATGTACATAAAGGGGAGGAGTTTTGTTTTGGGGTATTGCTGCATATGGGGGTCTCCCCTGGGAGACAGGGCATGTAAAAGACTATAAAACAAGAGGGAAAAGGCATGCATGCACTCTCCTGGGGCAGCACATAAAAAATCCAGGGTGCCACTTCTCGCCTTGGCCACCTGCACAGGGCCTCAGTGAGTTCAGTGAGCGCAGGGCTTCACGCCCACTCAAAACACCAGTCTCCATAGCAACGGGCCCACGACTCATGCATGCTCCACGTTGTTGCTCAGTTCCCATGGCTACCAGACCTCACCAGTGGCTCCCTTCAGCTCAAGGCAGGGAGAGAATTGCGTACTCACACTGTACCACTCGTAATTTCCATTTTCACAGTTGCTACTGGAGACAGCACTATCTACTATGCTTCCAAAATGTCATTTCTGTGATTTCTTTCCCCCCTCAGGTTTGTCTAGTTGGTGGTCGGTGATTAGGTTCCCTTCTAAACGTTTTCCTCTCAGCTTGCAGCTCGAGGTACAAAAAAAAAAAAAAAAAACGAGGGGGGGGGGGGGATACATATTATATACACATACACACGTGCAAACCCACAAACTCACGTCCCGTGATCCACGTTTCTGACATCCACGGGTATACTCCCCGATGTCATGCATGACGCTGCTACTGACATTCCGTCACAGCCACGCGCGTCCTCACACACACCTGCCACTCGGCTCTCGATCTGACTCTGCTTCAGTCAGGGCATGGCACTCATGTTGTACCTGACTCATTCAGCGCAACATGTCATTAAACTAGGTGGAGGATCACCTTTTGTCTGACACGTCTTCAGCGGGGTCCTCTGCGTGTGCCGTTTCTGACTCTTCTTCAGCGCAAACGGCATACACATAGTCACTACAGTAATTACTCTCTTCGCCACCCACACCCTCTAGTTGTTACTCAGTACACCACGCTAATTGTCTCATATAATATTCACAGCTGTATCAGGTCGTGCCGCCAAGGCTGTCGCGTTGTCCCTACAGCTCAGGACAGCAGCAGGTCAGTTCCTGTGTCTAGTAGCTAGGTGAAGTTGAGTTAGTTGCAAATTCATCAGTCATTTTTCTTTTCCCCACTGGCACCCTTGAGGAGGAGTTAAGGCGAAGGGACATCCCCTTCCCAGCCTCTGCCAGGAAGGGCGGACTGTATAACCTGCTCACTGCCGACCAAGCCCCCAGGGGCAGTCAGGAAGCTGTCCAGGCTCAGGCGTCAAGCGCCTCGCTGTCCCAGCTTCATACTATGATGGCAGACGTCCTAGCGTCAGTCGCTGGCTTCCAGGCCAGACTGGACCTTATGGACACCTCCAAGAGTAGCAAATCTGCTCCCACTACGGCAGCTCCCACGGCTTCTACCTCACAGGCTACGCCTACAGGTACGCCACAACTCCCACCCAACATCACCCCAGCGCATCTCATCTCGGCGCCCATTAAAAAAGAGATCCTAGAGGGCAAAGATGTCACCCTTGCCTCCCTCCTAATCGCTACGACAGACATCAAGGACACCAAGACTGTCGCCTGTGGTGAGCTGGCGGTGACATTCAAAGCAAGGACGCCAGGCTCAACAGGTCCTTAAACGTCACCGAATTCGTCCTTGCATTAGGCTTCTTCAGGGACGTCATCTGCTCGGTCAGCCCTAGCCGCAGGGTCGAGTTAGACCTGTATCTGCACAGAGTTATCCAGATGACTCATAAATACGGGGGCACTACGTTTTATGATTACCACAAATACTTCTCGGCCAAAGCAGTGGCAGCTTACGCAGAATTTAACTATATAACTAACTGGGGGGTTGTTGATACGGAGCTCTATTGCGATCACTTCGCAGGAATGAAAGCTCCGTCCTGCGCTGTGTGCGGACTCACCTCCCACTCAGCCAACTGGTGTCCTAGGAGCAGCGACCCAGGGGAGCCTAGCTCCAGCAGGGGCCCCAGCTCCCACGCCTCTGCTCCTCAGAGGAACACAGGCGCTCTAGACAGGCTGGGCAGGCCGGTGAGGTTCCTGGGCAAATCCCCGATCTGCAACAACTTCAATCTCTCCTCCTGTCAATACAGCAACTGCAGACTCCTACACATATGTCTCACCTGTTAAAGAGCTCACCCCAGCTCAATCTGCTCCCAGAAGGGCTCTCAGGCGTGACTAGGCGTGGTCCAGGTGCAGGTCCTGGCCGGGGTCCTCGCCTGTCACCCTGATCCTAACTGGGTCAGTTGGTTGGTGGCTGGGTTCTGTGACGGATTCCACACAGGCTTGGTCGCCCTCCCACAGTGTACTGATGAATGTCACAATTTGGTGTCAGCCCTTGCTGACACAGAGGCGGTGTCCAGTCTGATCATGTCAGAGCTGGAAAAAGGATTCATGATCGGTCCTTTTGACACGCCTCCTTTCTGCACTTGGAGAGTCAGCCCGCTGGGGCTCGCTACCGGAAAGCTCAATAATAAAAAGAGGTTAATATACGATCTCTCCGCTCCTTATTCGTCTGTCATACCCAGCATCAATGCTTTAATTCTGTCAGAGGAATTCTCAATGAAGTATTCATCCATTGACCAGGCCATACAAATCATCCTGCAGTTAGGGAGGAACACCTGGTTGTCAAAAGCAGACATAACCAATGCTTTTAAATTACTCCCTATTAGGCCAGACCTCTGGCAGTGGCATGGCATTAAATGGCTAAACAAATATTACTTCACCACCAAACTCACTTTTGGCGCAAAGAGTAGCCCGTGGCTTTTCGATCAGTTGGCCACAGCCCTTCACTTGGCACTCCAAAACGTCACCAACTGCCAACACACCATACATTACTTGGATGATTTCTTGCTGCTTGAACACCCCAAACATACTCCAAGTAACCTTTCCTCACTGCTGGCTTTGTTCAAAGAGATTGGCTTCCCTGTCGCTTCACACAAAACAGAGGGTCCCTCCACCCAGCTTGTCTTCTTGGGTATCATCCTGGATACCGGGAACATGCAAGTGAGACTACTACAGGACAAACTGGCCAGAATCCGGGAGCGACTACACAGCCTCTCCAGGTGTCGTACGGTCTCCAGGGTCGAGCTTCAAAGCCTCCTGGGAATGATGGCTTTCGCCATGAGGATTATCCCTCAGGGGAGAGCATTCATTTCCAGGCTCCTGGACCTTCTCCCCTCAGTCTCTGGCCAGAGGCAGACTATTCACATTGACAATGAAGCCATGGCAGATCTACTTATGTGGGACCAGTTTTTAGACAAATGGAATGGGGTGTCTTTCTTTACTCCTGGAGCATCAGAACTGTCCTCCATTGTGCGGTCCGATGCTTCTGCACTCGGGTTCGCAGCTATACACAAGAATCAGTGGCTGGCAGGTCCTTGGCCTCCAGAGATCGGCAACATTCCCGGTTTCAAAGAAACCTCTGCACTGTTCGAGATATATCCCATTGTAGCGGCCGCTGCAGTGTGGGGACGGTCTTGGAGTAACACGACTGTTCGCTTCATATGTGACAACACGGCCACGGTCAATATACTAAACAAAGGGTGCTCTAAGCCCCCCACATCATGCGCTTCGTCAGGAAGTTCGTGTTTCTAGCACTCTAGCACAACTTCCACTTCTCAGTCGAACAAATTGAGGGCAGGTTAAATGTTGCAGCTGACGCATTGTCCCGAGCTAACCTGAGGCTGTTCTTTCAGGTACTACCAGGAGCAGATCGAACGGTCCAACCGCTCCAGCAACTGACGGCCTAGCCACCTACTCAGCAGTGGCTATCGCTCTAAACCGAGGTTCCTTAGCACCCAGCACGATTCGGGCTTATGATTCTGCTCTGGCGTCTTTCACTACCTTCATGAACAACTTAGGTCTGCCTGCCACAATCTCGGTGCATTCTTCCCTAGCGTTCATTGGTTTTTGCCACTCCTCCTTACACTTGTCCCACAATACCATCAAGCTGCACCTTACGGGTCTTCAGCACCACAGGTCCTTGTTGCACCCTAATGCACCGTCACTGCTTTCCGCACGTCCCATCAAGGCTGCTCTCAGAGGTGTGTCACTTTCTTCACTTCACAGGTCACCTTCCTGCGCACCGGTCACCGGGGACCTCTTCAGGGCCATGTGCACCCTTCTAGACACTCACCCTTTCGGTTACCACCTAAGTACGGTCATCAAAGCGGCCATTCACCTCGCTTTCTATGGCTTTCTCAGGCCCGGTGAGTTCACGCGTCTCAGGCACAGATCACCGGGCCTGACCCCGGGCCAGCTGTCGCCTAGTGGCTCAGGTTTCATCCTCTCTCTGCTGGCCACCAAAACCTGCAGGTGGGGAGCGTCCGTCCGCTACTTTCCCACGTCACATCGTTGGTGCCCGGTAGCTGCCCTATCGGCCTTACTGGCCATGTTGTTGGGGCGAGTGGCGGACGGTCCTCTTCTACATCTTGGTGGCCAGGCTTTAACGTCATCACAGTTCATCAAACATGTCCGGTCACTCATCACCATGTTGGGTAAAGACTCTGCAGGCATCACAGGGCACTCATTCAGAATTGGCGCGGCCTCGGCTGCTTCTAGACACAACGTTCCAGCTCATGTGATCAAGAAGCTGGGTTGTTGGAGTTCTGCTTGCTTTGACCGTTATGTGCCCGACCCTTCAATGGAAATGGCAAATGTATTTAAGATACTGGCTCTGTAAACTAAATAAAATCAAGTTGCACCCTATTTATGACTTTTGCCCTCTATAGGCATACCCACGGTCGCGGTACTTTGGGCACACTTCAACCGCTGTTTCCTTACTTCTTATTATGTTCCAGGTTCCATAGGAATTCAAGGTTAGGTCGGTAAGTCATCCTAATCATGTTTTCTCCTTAGGTTATTCATTCACGGCTCTTCGAGCCACGACCACAAATTCCAAATCCATTTAACACATATCTGTATTATGGCTGTGTGCATGGGGCTGAATCTATAAGCCAAAGTAAGCTACTGTATGTGACAGCTTGTATAAAAATTTAATTCCTGAATGTTTAAGGTTTTCCTTTTCATTGTTCACACCCACAGGTTGCTATGGAGACTCGCGCCCTGATTACCTGGATGGAAAAGATCCCATTTGTTCTGGGTGGAAACCTTCAAGGCGGAGAACTGGTGGTGTCTTATCCCTTTGACATGGTGCGCTCAGCGTGGAAGACCCAAGAATATACAGGAACACCAGATGACCATGTGTTTCGCTGGCTGGCTTATTCATATGCTTCTACCCATCGGCATATGACAGACTCCAGCCGGAGGCCATGCCACACTGAGGATTTTAACAAGGAAGAAGGAACTGTAAATGGAGGCTCTTGGCATACAGTGGCTGGAAGTATGTTGTTCTCTTTCTTCTAGGCTATTTGTAGACCTATTATAACACTATGGTCTTGAAGAGACTAGGGTAGTCTATAGGTATTTTTGCCCCAAGCTTCCTGAGATTTTGTTACTGCTGCATTGTCCCTAAGCCACTACTATTTTGGTCATATCTTCCAACCCACTTTGATGACCAGATATGATACTGCGCTATTTTTTGGAACAGACACTGAATGGATCAGTCATCCTGCCATTGTGCCAGATTTTTTGTGCACATTTGCTATAATAACAACATTCCAACATAACTGGTTAACATCGACCATGGACCTTTAGGATGAACAAGTTATCTTACCCTACAATTTTTTTAAAATCTTACTTTACTTTTGGCTGATACAACTTAAAAACAAAGAGTGGGCACTTTTTTATTTTTTTTTACAAAGTTATATAAAGTTATCAACTTTATAAAAGGGCCAACTATTGGCTTAAATAAATAGTTAACATGATTTAATACAATTTTTACTATTCTGTTTGGCATTTTTAGGAGTATATATATATTAGGGCCAATTATTGGCTGGAAAAAAATCCAACATAACAATATTAAAGTTTGCCTATTTATTTGTGGCACATTTTTGTATAATTGTCAGATTATTGACCAATATTTGTCCGTCTTTTAATTGGATCACTAAACAGTCAACTTTTCCATTACCACATTACATATATAACGTATGGACAATGCAAGTCAGCATAATTTAAACATTTTTTTTTTTTTTTTAAAAGAGTATTTTTGCCTAATAATTTTATGGGATGAAATATTAAAATATATTGTATATATTATAACTGGCGGTGTCCCATCTCTGGGACCCTACTGAACTGGAGAATAAAGAGGCTGAAGTTTCTTCAGCTTCTCCCATGCACCACAACTGCATTGGGAACTGCAAAACAGCCCCATTTAAGGGAACATGGTAATGCAATGAAGTAACCAAAATTAATGTTGTTGGTCCCTTTATTTTAAGGATCTATAGGGAACCTGGCAGTCAGATCCCAACTTATCAGTAAATGTTGTTATATCCAAGTGAAAGTATGGTTCAAAATCACTCTAAAGGGGTAATCCCAACAAAAAAGGTTAACCCTTATCAACAGATTAGGACATAACTTTCAATCTTGAGATAACTAGACACATAGTTGAGATGGCCTGTAATGACCTGAGTGGCTTGAGTTGTAGTCAGGTTAATTTAGAATAGTCAGCGATAGACAATATTCCAGCACCCACTCATCTTGAGTTTGTTGAATTATTACTTTTTGCTGTAATTCCTTTTAGCAGATGATTATTATTTATGCTCTTCGCTTTCATTGTTATGCTTTTTTGGGACGTCTCCCAGTTAATGGGTGGTTTTATAGAAAGCATGTTTCATAGTAAATGAATTCCATGCGCTACAATGAGGCATAAACAAGAGTAAGACAAAGAAATGCCATACTTTCCTGGACCACCTGGTGAGTCAATAAAATTAGGGGCAATCTTGAATTCAGGCAAAGGAACTGACAAAATGGAAATTTCTCTCGATAAACTGTCTTATTTACATGTAATGGTAGAGTAAATAGCTGTTATTATTACAAACATATGCACTGCTGAGTCAACAAAGACGCAATAAAATGCAAATAATTGGACTGTATTGAATTAAACATCATCTGCAATACATATGTTAACAGAATCTCTGTCGCATTGTGAAAGGAACATGTAAATTACTTACATCTTACAACACTTCTGCTTAATTGCGGACCCCAATATGTGTTTCTATGTTGCTGTTAAACAGGGGTGCACATCCTGCAGCCCGCTATGTAGTCCTGCTTCCCAACAGTTCAAAAGGTGGAGCTGTCAAAGGATAACCACATCCTACAGATATGATCTAAATAGCCTTAATGGGCTTTCCCAAAAGGACAACCTATCACCTACACACAGGATAGGGAATAGGTGTCTGATCAGTGGGGATCCATTTGCTGGGACCCCCAGGGATCACACATGAATTCCACTGTTGAATGGAGTGGTGGATGGGTATGCGCACTACAGCTCCATACCAACTCTATGGGACTGCAGAAGTTAGCTAGGGCTATATTTCCCAATCCTATTGTAACGCCACTGATTGTCAAGCACCAGCATACTGGCTCATACCTGCAACAGTCGACATTATCTGTGCCATGTCTCTGCTGTGCACCCGGGTCTTCCTCTGGATTCTCTCCTGCCGTTTTGGCCAGTGCTGCAGTTTCCTCTCTGACCTCTAGGGGGGCCGTGCACGAGCTGGCTGAGACTTATAGGGACAATGTGCGCTCCCTATTGGATTCACCTCCAATCCCTGTCAGGTACCACCTATAAGAGTGCACTCCTCCCTTCCTGTGGTGCTTGAGCAATATTGCAGGTTCACTGCAGCAAAGTTGCCAGCTAGTATTGTTCCTGTATACCAATTTCCTGACCAGCTTCTGTGCCTGACTTCTTCTCTGCTTGATCCCTTTGCACCTGTTTAGCCTCTTCAGTGATTGGACCGTGACTAGGGCTTTCTCTGCCAGCAAGCTTGTTCCATCCAGCTGCATCTGAGCTATTCAGCTCTCCTGTTTTAACAGCACCAGCTCTGCTAAGCACCTGTCCAGTTCTGCTGTGTCTGACTCAGCCTGCTGTGATCTCCCATCACTAGTGTCAGCTCACTCTCGCCTGTGTCCCTGGTGCCTGGCCCCATGGTTTTCTCTCCTGCTCTGCCAGCTGCCACTTATCGTGACCACTCTTACAGTAGCAACCTGGTATTCCCTGCAGCTAAGACCAGCTTCTGCATCCTGGAGCAGGATAAAGTGTGAAGACCAGGGGAACACTTAGATTCCGCTCCCAAGTTTGGCCCATAGCCAAACCAGTAAGTAGCACAGCAGGTCCCATTGGTCGATGGATGGCCCTAACAACTGGACTCCCCACCATTCAGATTCCTATCACCTATCCTGTACATAGGTGAATAGTTATCAGCTCGGTAAAGCTCCTTTAGGGTGTATTCACATTTGCAGATTTGACGAGCAGTATTTGAAGCTGAAAATCTATGCTGTAGATTATAATGTCAACTAAATGACTGAACACAGCATCAAATCTGCAGCTTCAAATCCTGCTCATCAAATATGTGCAGGATACTGTATGTGTGAATAGACCCCTAAAGGTAAATGTTCCAGCTCTATGTATCACAAGAATAGGGGTTGCCTAATGGTTTTTCTGATACTTCAAAGGGTATGACATGAGGTGGAGGGGTGGGAGTGCATAACTGCTGCCCTTCACATGTTCTCCTGATAAGTGAAGGTCACAAAAGTGGATCCCACACCAGACAGACATTTATAGCATGTATAAATCTCCCAGATGGCATCATTTGCTATTAAATTATCTCATTCCTTGGAAGTGGTGCAATGTAAAAATGTGGCCCTTGGCCGGAAAAGGTTGTGCACCCCTGCTTTAAAAATATTGGTAAACCTACACTTATATTTAGGAATGTCAATTTCTACTAACTGAAAGCATAACCCTGATAATGCTCCGGCCGCAGGATAACTTTCCGCGCATTTTCTTAGTCCAAGGCAACAGCACTCAGGGTACGGATTTGCTTTAAATCCAATGCAAGTCTGTGGGACTTCTGACAAATCCGTTTGACTGGCGATGCGGGGCGGAGGAAGGGATATCACAATCATGCCCTGCTCGTGATGTCATGGCCATACCCCCTCAATGCAAATCTATGGGACTTGCATTGAGGGGGGGGATGTCACGAGCGGGGCATGGGCGTGACGTCACGAGCCTCCAGCCCTGCACCTGACGCTCTAAACGAACGCCGGGTGGGACCCCTGCAATCAGACATCTTATCCCCTATACTTTGAATAAAGGATAAGATATCTAGGGGCAGAGTACCCCTTTAAGGCCCTTTTATATGAACTGATTATGAGCCGGGTGTGAGTTCAAAGGAACACTCAATTAGCTATTTAAACAGTTCATTAATATATAAATATAGGTTCGCCAAGGCTCAGTCTACCCTTTTTACATGTACATCGAGCTGCAATTTATTTTCCTAATTGCCTGGTTTTTCTTAGAATTGTCACATTTTGTTCTTTAATTGCATTTCATTACATGGTTTTGTATCTCACTATTTTTTGTATTTCTATTCTTAGGTATTAATGATTTTAGCTACTTGCATACCAACTGCTTTGAGATCTCCATATATTTGGATTGTGACAAGTACCCGCATGAAAGTGAACTGCCAGAACAATGGGAAAATAACAGAGAATCCTTAATTGTCTTCATGGAGCAGGTTTTTGTCTGGTCTTATCTTTAGATTCTTAAATGGTGGATTATACCTAATGTACCAACAGCATCTATTTTATTATGTATACTATTTACTTCTATATGTTTGTATTTTTCTATACAATGGTCACCCATAACATTAAAACTAATATTGACTAGATGCCACCAAAACAGCTGTGACCCACTATGACATGGGCTGCACAAGACCATCAGCAGCTGATCCTTTAGAGTAGGGTCAGACATAGCACATCCGCAGCACATTTGACATTGTGAATGCGCTACTGACCATCCCTAGAGTGTGCCTCCTGCTGTGCAATGCCTCCTGCTTTGGTCAGACACACGGGAACCTGCAAGTTGCTGCGCACATGCGCATTGTATTCACAGAGATCGTGGTCGCTCCCCCTGCTCTCTGAGCAAGGCCGAGAGAGCAGGCTGCTGAACTCCATTTAGCAGCAGAGGTGGCTTCTGTGGGATGTCCTTAAAAAACAAGCCAAGGGTGTCCTATAAGTGATCTCACTGCGGTCTCTGGAAATGTCTGTCTGGGAACAAGCAATGACCAGATAATGCTTAGCCCTGTAAGAATGATGCTCCAACCCCCATTTTTGCCGTATATATAAAGCATAATGCCATGCATCCCCGAAAATAAATTTGGCATAATAGTCATTTAATTTATATACACATTGGATAAAAAAAAGAAACGTATTCCTTTTGTTTTCCTAGGTTCATCGGGGAATCAAGGGAGTTGTGCGAGATGTATTTGGACGTGGTATAGGAAATGCAATTATAACTGTAGAAGGCATCAATCATGATATACGTACAGGTCAGTCATTGCTCAACTCATTACTGAGTTGGCACCTGGTGGCTGGTATACAAGTTGGGTACTCCCCTCATAAGCCTTATTTGTGCTGAGATCTTCTTAATAATATAACAGTTTGCAAATGTTTGCATTGTACTAGAACCCAATGGGGTCAATACAAAGAAGGACTTACTATTAAGCAGTAAGTCCTGCTTTGTATTGACCACAGAAAAAGAAAAAAACCTCAGTGTTCTATTAGACTGATATTTAAGGGGCATTTGACTATGCTACTGGGGCTATAAAGTTAGTGTAGTTCATAATATACTGTCTGTACCTGTGTTTGATGGCTGTCCTTGCAATTCTTATGTGATCTTTGTCCCGATGTTCATTTCTGGCAGCATTCAAAATTATTGTTGTCTCAGCTTTTCCATGGTTGCAGTTTGGCCCGTGACATTACATTACAGGTTAGGTGTTAAAAGGGAGCCTGTCTGTTCTTCAATGGATGAAGTGGGAGGAAGATCATTCTTCACAGGGCTGCAGGGAATTGTAGTTTGAAGCACAGCATGCAAGGCAGCTTATCTGTGCTGCAATGGGAGGGGTGGCTGATGTGTGGGAGGGAGGCAAGGGATTCTTGGACTTGTAGTTGGAGGGAAGGAACTTCAACAGGGAATAGCCATTTCACAAAAAGAAAGCAACAGCGTTATAGTGGACTCACAACATAGCCATTTAGCCCCAAGATAAGCGCAGATCCTTCCTAAGCATGTCCATTACTGTCAGGTAAGTACTAAAGCCACCTTATGTTGATAACCCCTTTAGCTCATTGAACAGGAATTTTGGGGGTTATACTTTTTGGGCTTCAGTGGGTTTGGAATACTCATTACCCCCTTTGGGAATTGCACATGATGATTCCCTCATTTCTACCATTTCATCTCCACCTTCAGCACTTATGGCAATCTGATGATGTAGGTAAGTAGACTTGAGCAGTTTTAGGGTCACCATGAGGATTTTGTATAGTTTAACAAAAAACAATGCTAAAAACTCTGCCATCTTCCACTCAGCCGGTAATATATTTCTTACTCACGTGGACCTACTCCAGTGTTGGCCCATATACTGCAGGTCACTTGGAGAGAGTCCCAGGAAAATCACATGGCAGGAGGAACGCCCTGGTCTCTAGTGCCACTGATCTCTGTAGCAACCTC
Source organism: Hyla sarda (assembly GCF_029499605.1). Classification (NCBI taxonomy): domain Eukaryota; kingdom Metazoa; phylum Chordata; class Amphibia; order Anura; family Hylidae; genus Hyla; species Hyla sarda. The sequence continues at coordinate 55,343,823 of NC_079195.1, forward strand.
CAGTATTTACCACATATCATTCCCACCTGCATATGCTGCTAGCTGTCCTCACATTTATTCGGATAATACTAAATTACTAGAGCCCTATCCATGGAAACTCTGCTACAACCCCAACCCTCTGCATTCATCATTATTGTTTACTTTCTAATTCATTTGCACTATTAGTAAGGTAGCAAAATAAAAGTGAATGAGTGGTCTTAAAAAGTGAATCTGTGGTTTCAAACTGTGGCCCTCCAGATGTTGCAAAACTTCAACTCCGAGCATGCCCGGACAGCCAACAGCTATCCAGGCATGCTGGGAATTGAAGTTTTGCAACATCTGGAGGGCTACAGTTTGAGACCACTGCCCTGAACGTTATTACTATTACTAAGGTAAGTTAAAGGGGTACTCTGCCGAAAAACAACTTATAAGATGTCTGGGCGGCAGCAGACTAGGGGCTGTCCCACCTGGGGGACCCTACCTGAACGTAGTAACTCTGACTTTGGGGACCACCATACAAGGTACGGTATGCAACACAGCTTCTTACCATAGGGCAGGGTCCCATTTCATTGGTGGAGGACAGAAAAGCATGGGTCAGCATGGGCACACTATAAATGTGGCACAAGCAACAGTATAAGTAAAGGCACATCATAAACAATTTAATCAGGGAACCACAACATTGCTCATGGGAACCCCTCACTACACTCATACAAGTGTCCTTACATACAGAATGGGGGAGATTTATCAAAACCCGTGCAGAGGAAATGTTGGTCAGATCACTTTCTTTCATTTTTGGAGGCCTTTTCAAAAAATGAAAGATGTGACCTGATTGGTTGCTATGGGTAACTCAGCAACCTTTCATCTGGACAAATTTTGATAAATCTCCCCCAATATGTCTATTATACTTCCATATGGTGTATCCTGGGTATCCAAACAGTTACACACCTATTATAACAACATTCTCTGAATTATTCTCCCGTTCTTCCCCCCCCATTCCTATGTCCTTATCTGTGCCTCTTACACTAGCTGAGTATCCCAGTTTCCAAGCTACACCTATTAATGTTTTCTAGGATACACAACTGGATCCCAGTCCTGCTTGTGTTGGCACATAAAAGCATTTCTTACAGCTTATTACCCCTCCGACCTTCAGAGCTCCTGGGACCTGGAGTTACTACTTCTCTGGAAATTTCTCACATTTTAATGACTTTGCCTTATGGAAAGCTACATTCATCCTTTCCTAGCCGGTACCCCACCTCTGGCATGGACCGCTTACTTTACAGTTGTTGAAGACCCTTTTGTTGCGTAATACGACTAGACTCTCTCATTGCAATGCTGTAATACATTCCCTTGTGTGATTGATGTCCATAAAACCTTTCTAAAGTTAAAGAAAAGAGAAGATGAAAGAATAAAAGGCACATGAGATAATATTTGCATACCAAACAAACCTTGTGTGTTTTTCCAGATCCTTTCTATAAGGTGACTCTACTGTATTGTGACTGTTCTGTACATGTAGTCACTTATACAAAGATCTAGAAATGAAAGGTTATAACTAAAACAAATTGACATATGTCGATAAAACAATACTGGAAACAATGTATAATATATTATATTCAACTTATACAAGTATATTGTATTAGGCTAATGGAAGTTAATAGAATGATAGACAGTACTGCCCACAATTAGTCTTCTTTAAAAAGTGCCAAAATAAAAAAAAACTACCAATTCTTTTGTATGCAGTTTTATATTTATCACACATTTTATCACAATCAGAAGTGCGTCTATTCTGCACATTTCAGGTATTTCTGGTACATTTGCATTCTCGAGGATTGGTGCATAGGTTAGTTCCCCTGGTGCGCACCCATGGGTGTCACTGTTTGGTCTGGTAGCAGGTCGGGGTGTCCTTGATGGTGCAGAAAGTTGAACACTGGTTGAAGACAGGTTCACAGGTCAATTTATCTGCTACATGGAGGCACAATTTTTTGGTGATGGTGATAGCAAAGGATTCCCCATGAGATCGTGCAAAAATGTCTAAGCATTTGGCCACAATTTTTCTAGTCCCTAGCCTTTCTCTTTAGGTAACCTATGTCATTGGTTGGCTTCTAGGGAATTTCCAGAAAATGTTTCTCACATTGTGCTGCACTTTTGCACTGTGGCATGCAGGCTCTCTGAAAAGTGGTTACTGGTCAGCTACTAGTCCCTAGTCCCGGCCAGAGGTCCACAGAGGTCCTAAACTTTTGCTATGGAGCTCATGTTACCTCCACAGACTTGGCACTGGTCTTTCTCTTTTAGAAAGGCTGCAAAATACCATCTTCTCTTCTGACTCGGGTGCTTTCCTCAGGATGGGAATATATAGGTTGTACAAAGAAGCCAGCAGGGAAGCCCCAAAGGATTCTGGGTCTTTGGGCTTTACTAGGTCTTTACTTTGAGGGTAAAAGAAGCAAACACTGCCTAGCACATCCATGGGTGTCCACAGAAACTTTTCCAGTGAAGGTCATAATTGTAATGTATATGAATGTATACACGCGTGTCATGAGGTTGGCCATACATAATCCTATGTAATTGCTAATTTTGCAATCTAGTATCACATCCCCAACCCCTCTCCCGGGGAACTGCAAAGCCCTGTGCACCTGAACCCCCAATAAAGCGGCATATACATGTTTAAATGCTGCTGTCAGATTTGACAGAGGCATATGAAGAGTAAAAATAGTCATTAGCAGTTATCGATTGCTGAAACCAACTGGACACCACTGTGTTAGTCCCAAGAATGCTCTACATACTGTGTCATCAACAGGTTAACAAGCCCCCCCCCCCCCATACTTGGGCACTGCATTATAAAGTTTCATTTATTTACGTGTACAATGCAAATAAACTAATGTATACCAAGGCAAACAGAAGAACTACTCTTAATTCTGCAGGAATAAACAAATAGTTAGCACTATCCTATATCAAAGCTTCACACAAAGGTTGTACTGTGTACAGCCAGCTTTTGGTTTGGCATAGACAAAATGTATTTCCCCCAATGCCATCAGCATTTTTAAAGGGGTTGTCTGTTGGAAAAGAACAAAATAAGTGGTAAGACTGGGTTAAAAAACAAAAGCAAAAAAACATTACTCACCTCATGATACCCAGAAGTTGCCATCTTGATGGTGCCTGGCTCCCAGCTGATCGGCACCTTCTTGCTTCTTTCTTGACAAGGAAACACCCAGTCATTAGGCACAGTAGCGACCAACCTCACTCAGTGATTGGCTACACAGGCATTTGATTGCCAAGGCAAGGGCCAGCAAGTGGAAATCATTGGGGACCTGGGCACCAATGGACAGCAGTGGTGGTAGATCTGTGAGGTCAGCACTGCTTTTTTATTTTTTTAACCCAGTCTGCCCCCCTTTTTAATTTTATGCCACCAGACAACCCCTTTAATTCCTACCTATCCACAGGCTGTAATTGGCCTGATACACTTTGACAGTATGCCAGCACACATGTTCAACCACCTGTCTATTAAAGCTTCCAGTCATGGCTCTGCAGTAAGGAGGAACAGGGGACTTGGGACCCCAATTCTAATGATCAGTGGGGGTTCCAGTGATGATGTTCTTAATGATTATATATATCCCTCTCAAAAGGGTGATAAATGTTCTTAGTCTCATGTACCTGTGTATTTTCACAACTGGAATGTGAACTTGTGTCCGTACACCGCAGCTTTCTCCCTTCAGGGTACAGAACTGGGTTCCTATGAAGCTTAAGATTAAGTGTATATTTCTCTATGTAATTAACAGTTCAGTAATTAGAAACTTACAGTAATACTGGGACTAGTTCCAGTCACCACATGCTGAGAGCATCCGCCGCTGCCAGGATTAGTCTAAACCTCCCACGTTCTCTTCTGTTTTTTCTTTTTTAGATACAAAAATGGTGAAATGATATCTTATTCCTTGCTGCTCCGAGATGTAAAGATGAAGAGATATGTTGTCTTCTCCAGCTTTTCCTTTCCATCTCCAGATCTGTTTGTTTTAGTATATTGTGTCGTTGTGCTTTTTTATGTTTACAATTATTTGGGCAGGTTGGGCATACTCTATAGTCATGTATTCCGCTCAACTATTTTCTCCCACCAGCTTTTATAGTAATTGGATGCAACTGAATGCAGCCTCCTGGCCTGGTGGAATGGGACCTCCACCTAATTGACATTTACGGTATAAACTGTATAAACTTTATAAGTCATAAGTGTTGGAGGTGGAGAAGCCCCTTTAAAAGAACAAGCATAAAATATTTTCAGACATACTGCCCATTAAACTCTAGTAGCATAGTACCAGAATGAACCAAACATATTACCTTCTTACTTCTGATCTGCTGTTTATATCAGAGTGTATTGGCATAGAACCCTGATAATTCAACAAGACTTCTTGGGATAAATCTGATTTCATACATTCCCATTAAAAACCAGTATAACCAGTAACAACCTACACCAGCAAGTTCCAAGACCAATGTGTTTTGAATGCTTCATGCTCCCTTACTTATGGTTAGTTGCAGGCTGTAATATGGGCTAGTGTACATAGCAGTGATGAGCAAAAATCAAACTGGGCCCTACATTATGTGCAATGCCCCCCCCCCCCCCCACAAGAAGGCCTTGGTGTTTTTTTTTTGCTTCCATGCCCTTTCCATGATACTTAAATCCAATACTTGAGTCCTGCATGCTCACTAGCAAAGTTCAAGGGGTATTTCGGCCATAGACATCTTATCCCCTATCCAGTGGATAGGGTATAAGATGCCTGATCGCAGGGGGCCCGCTGCTGGGAGACACCCCCGATCTTTGGCAGGCTGCTACTCCAGTCTCTAAAACCTCTGTGTTTCCCGGACTGGAGACGTGACGTCACGCCACGCCCCCTCCATTCATGTCTATGGGAGGGGGGCGTGGCGGCCATCACGCCCACTCCCATAGACATGAATGGAGGGGGCTATCCTTTGGATAGGGGATAAGATGTCTATGGCTGGAATACCCCTTTAATGATGCAAAGTTGGGACGCATCAATCCAAGTATCTGTAGCGGGGGGTATATGATAGCGCTGTGCGGGGGGTATATATATATACACGGGCATATGATAGCGCTGTGCGGGGGGTATATATATATGTACACATGCGCTGCGGGGGGGTATATAATAGCGCTGTGCGGGGGGTATATATATACATATATACACGTGTATATGATAGCGCTGTGCTGGGGGTATATATATATGTATGTACACATGCGCTGCGGCGGGGGGACAAGACATATAGCGCAGCAGGGGGCAAAATATATAGAAGCTGTGGGGACATGTACAAAAACCCCCAGTGATTCTATATATATTTCCCCACCGCAGCTCGCAGGGATCCCTGAATGGCTCCTTAGTACGGGCCATTCAGGGATCCCGGCGGGGAATTTGAAAATGAAAGTGAAATACATCATACATCGCTGGGGAGCGGAGCATGCTTAATAACTTTTGATCGGATCGGGTCTCAGAAGTGAGCCCTGATGCGATCAACCCCTTAGCCCCTGTACTACAACCCCCATCATGGTACAGACCCTGTTCCATGATGGAGGTAGGATTCACTCGGTTTTCAGTAATTACCAGACAGCTCTGAGCTGTGGGGTTTTAGTGAAGAAAAATTCACAGGTTTTCCTGTGAGTTTTTCCTCATACTCCGATAGTTTTTTCTGTTTTGTCGGGAACACGCCCCTTTTTGTGTTAACCACGCCCATTTTGACGGGTTTAAAAAACACTCGGAGTGATGATATATTTTGTCGGGTTGTGCGACCAAATTTGTGTTGCATGGGCTATGCGACACAAATTTGGTCGCACAACCCGACAAAAAAAGTCGGCTTGACATTAGTAAATGAGGGTTATTATGGGTTATATGTAGTTGGGTAGAAGTGTCTCAGCCTTGGTTTGTATCATTCTCTTTGTTATTGGGGTTGCAGGAATCCAGTAACTTCATGTCTTAATCTCACAGCAATGATGGATATCCCCAGCCTAGATTTCTCCAATGAGTTTCTCATTGCACTTTCTTTGGATGATGTTAGAAGGGACAAGTGGTGGCAGCGAATCTACTGTTGACCTGTTGACCATACTGGCGACATGGCCTCTCCACTGATCAGCTGTTTAAAATAGGTCATGGTGCTCGTACTGATGTCTTTTCAGTATTTACCTGGGATTGTTTCTCTATTAATGTACCGTTAGTTGTGGTGATGAAAAATACTGCAGCTTAGTCTCATTCACGCAAAACATGCTATGCTGTAGTAACATTGCTTATACTTGTATAGCAGCGAAGGACGGACAGGCACTGCCACAGCCCCCTCAAACTGTTTATTGGGGGGGGGGGGGCAGGAGAGTTTGCCAACCTTTTTATCTAATAATGATGGTCTGGAGGAAAAGCCATAGTGGGAGATTTATCAAAACCTGTCCAGAGGAAAAGTTGCTGAGTTGCCCATAGCAACCAATCAGATTGCTTCTTTCATTTTTGAAAAGGCCTGTGAAAAATGAAAGAAGCAATCTGGTTGCTATGGGCAACTGCACCACTCTCTACTCAAGTTTTGATGAATCTCCCCCATAGCCTCTATAGAGTATGTTCACACTGCGTAATTCCTGGGGAATTCCACTCAGTGAACATTAAAGGGGTTCTCCACCATAAGGTGATTTTAGTACATACCTGGCAGTCAGTAATGGGCATGCTTAGGAAGGATCTGCGCTTGTCTTGGGGCTAAATGGCTATGTTGTGAAATTAACATAACACTGTGGCTAGCTTTTTGTGAACTGGTATTTCCTGTTTGAGTTTTTCTTTTTTGCCTACAAATCCCACAATTCCATTTTCCTCCCTCCCACACACAGCCATCCCACCCATTAAAACATAAATATGCTGCATCCATTCAAAAGACCTGTGTTTTTCAATCAGGGTGGCTTCAGCTGTTGCATTAGTTGCAGATTGATCTCTCTCCCACCAAGCGATCCCTCCACCCATTGAAGCAGACGGGCTCCCTGTCATCAGCTGACTAGTGAGTCAGGTCTCGGCCGCATTGCAAGATGGGAAAAATCTGAGACAACAGTCATTTTGTATGCTGTTAAAAATGAATATTGGGGTGAAAATCACAATTGATTGTCTTAAAGTGACCACATTTCTGTAGGAATTCAAGAAAATGTATCTTTATTATACCCCTGTGTTATGCCACTAGTAACGCTAACATTCTTAACTGCTTCTCAATTGTGTTTGCTTATAGCAAGTGATGGAGATTATTGGAGACTTCTGAATCCAGGAGAGTATGCGGTAACTGCTCGAGCTGAAGGCTTTACACCCTCCACCAAGAACTGCGCTGTAGGATATGAGATGGGAGCCACACGGTGTGACTTCACCCTCGCCAAGTCCAACCTGGCACGGATCAGGGAGATCATGGAGAGGTTTGGAAAGCAACCAGTCAGCATGTCTCTGCGCCGCAGGAGAGTCCAAGTCAGACAAAGTCGTCATGCTTAGAATTTGTCTTGGCTTTGGATGAAAAACACAAAAATCAAGTTGGAAACAACATACATTGGCCACTTATTATTAAATGGTTTAATGGACTAAAGTGGTAGAGGATTTGGTCTCCAGTCGAGCTAATAGATAGGATCTTCTGAGAACCTCTTCTAAGTATGACACCTTATGGCAATCGCTAGCTTCTACAGATATGGAATGCTCCTTCCTTAGAGCTGTAGGAATCTCTCAAGGACCCTTAGATCTTGAGTCATGATACAGAACTTTACCGTAACGTATGGCAACTTACAGGTTAATGGAATCCTGTGCATAGATCTTCATCTTTAATATATATTTGTGTTATAAAACACTTGTATGACAAGAACTTTCAATCACTACTTTTTGCTGTTGAGGACCCTATTTTATTTTTTTTTACAACTATTTATCTTGCAGTTTATAGCTTCCTGCTTTTACTTTTTATATTCACTCCATGCCCCAAAAACACTGCCAAAAATATATAAGACTATGGCCACTTAAACCCAAGTCAAAAGCACCTTTAACCATTGCCATCCTTATTTCTAAGTGCTACAAATTACTGTCCTGCCTTAGAGGTGGTGTAAAAAGGAAAAGTCACATTTCGTGGGAGAGTGGAAGATGTGAAAAAAAACCATGAAATACCAATTTTTGACCCATCTCATGCCAGCACAATCCTAGAGTCATTGTACCCGGACTCAACCACTATGTTTCTGATAATACAATTTGCTTTCTATTGGCTTTTATTTGTTTTAAGTGACTGTTCCTAATTTACATGATATTCTATCAGTTTTGTTTCCATGCTAGATGATGGCACACATGGCATTAATCCGCTAGCTGCTGGGAAGACCTTACATAATTTCCTGAAATGCTTGTGCTTCATATAAAAATACACGTCACAGGTCTGATATCTTAGAAATAAAGGCAATGCAACTGTGATGGATTTTGAGTGTCTTTTGCAGAGGAAAGTAACATGCTCAGTGTCTTTTATTGCTATCAGCAGCCGGGGATCCACTGGTAATGGTGGACATCAGTTATCATGCCGATGTCCGCCATTAACTTCTCAGATGCTGTGATCACAGCATCTGCGGCAGTGCAGCACTTAATATGGATGCGGCAGTGCTGCGGGCGATCCGATCATCTGTAATAGCGGCCGGATGTCCCCTCACCTGCCTCCGGCCGTCTTCTGCTCTGGTCTGAAATTGAGCTGACCAGAGCAGAAGATAGCAGATAATACTGATCAGTGCTATGCCCTATACACAGTACTAAACAGTAATAGCAATCAAGTGATTGCTATAAATAGTCCCCTATGAGGACTATTAAAGTGTAAAAAAAAAAAAGTTTAAAAAAAATGTGAAAAATCCCCTCCCCCAATTAAAAGGTAAAATGTCCGTTTTTCCCATTTTACCCCAAAAAGCATAAAAATCCTAATCCTGATCCTGTACATCAAATTTTTGTGTCTAGCACCTTTATTTATTTTTTATTACACTTTCAATTTAGCTCACTAGTCTGAATTCCTCTCAAAGGGAGGAGGCGTGGCCTCACTGTACAGTCTCCGCCCCCTCCCTCAGTATGCTGCCTGCTCACATCTCTCCTAGCATTAGCAAAACTACAACTCCCAGCTTGTCCTCACTGACAGTAGCGGGACACAAGCTGACAGTGGGAGGATTTTTCTTCCAGCTGTGAGCCCTGCGCTCCATGTGTGTCCGTGACATAGGTGATGATGCATGGACACAGCAGGACTAGTATGTGTCCAAGCAGGCAGGGGGGCAGTTGTTTGACTGGCTTTTTCACTATGAAATACTGAGAAATTATTTTCAACTGGAGTACCCCTTTAATGCAACTTTCTAAATAGTCTTCATTAAAGATGTCCAACCATTTAGCTGCTACTCAAAGAAAGGTAAGATAAATTTGTCAGATGGACTTTCTGCTTTGTTTGGGACAACAGCAGGAAGGACTAGCTCTACTGAATAATTTCTGAATGCCTCCTTATAGTGGTTGGTGGTCTATTTTTTTAGTCTGAAGTCTGATCAATCTACATAGACATAGTGTTACAGGGGTGTTCTTGGATTGTATAAATATTAACTATAGCCTGAAACCTGCCTAAAAACAAATGAACAAAAAAGTACTTACCTGTAATCCTTCTGCATCTCCAATGTCCTTTATGTGTCTGTCGCATACATGGCTCATGTGATTATGTGATATTGCAGCCAATTGCTGGCCTTAACAGTCTCTTCCTGCATATATGGCATCAAATCTCATAGGCCAGTCATTGGATCCACATGATGTCATCGTAGGAGGAGGAATTATGGTACATTTTTTTAAGGCAGGTTGTTGCCTCTAATAGATTTTTGGAAAAAAATAAACAGACCCCTTTTAAGTTTTGAAATTCTTCTTGTCTGTAACCTCCTTAAGGGGGAGCTTAGGAGCTAACTGTCCACTGTTCTATCAGTAAACTCTTAAAGGGTAACTCTCATTAAAATAAATTTTTGCTATTGCACTCCTTATGGTAAATAAAAAATATTTCTAATATACTTTGTTTAAAAAAAAAATTACATTTTCTATGTTTAATTTGTGCTTAAAAAAGCTCAAGAGCACATTTTCCCCCATCTTATACACAGACTTAGGACCGAGGTCCAAACATAGGAAGTGCAGCCTGGAGTGCTGAGGGGGTGTGTCCAACCTCATCCAATCATAGCTCCTCTCACACTTAACTGCCATATGCTGTTGGTTGGACAACCGCATCCCCCCCCCCACCCTCAGCACTCCAGGCTGCACTTCCTGTGTTTGGACCTCGGTCCTAAGTCTGTGTATAAGATGGGGGAAAATGTGCTCTTGAGCTTTTTGAAGCACAAATAAAACATAGAAAACTTTTTTTTTAAACAAAGTATATTAGAAATATTTTTATTTACCATAAGGAGTGCAATAGCAAAATTTGTTTTAATGAGAGTTACCATTTAAGGTCAAACTGTTATAAAAATTCAGTCATTTACTTTATGCGAGTAGGAGTCAATAGGAATCACCACAGGGTCTGAACTTCTAGGCAGTGAGATTCAGTACCCAGTGCCATCCCATAATCCCACTTCTGGTGGCATACAGTGTAACGCCATAAGATCTAGTTGATATGGTTATTTCATAATTTCATGGCTCTAAAATACGCAGTCTATGGCATTTGTGTATCAAAGAGTACAAAATATACATAGAAAACTGCTATATTACTACTATAGTCAGGACTTTATTAGTCAGATCTGGGGGTCTCGTGACTGTTTTGCAGCTGCATTGAAAATTCTAGTACAGAAGTACATAATGGGAAAGACTGAACGGTGACTACAATGAAGCATTATGAAAACATTCCTGTTACATGTGTACCTTACCCGGCTCCAGCACCACATTCATCCTCCTCTCGGCATTCCCGGCAGCTTCCCTCATCATCTTGACACCTGTAACTTGACCTGTTGCCCGTTTTCTGATGTTGCCTTTGCCTTTTTTGTACTACACCACTATCTAGGTTTTACCTACTGTCTGTTGACTGATTGCATTTACCTTTTGGACCCTGTTTGACCTATAGCTTTTCCTGACTCTGTCTTTGCCTGGTTTGTGAGACTATTCTGACACCCCTGCACATAGTCCAGTGTAGGGACCAATGCCTAGTTGGAGCCCATCATTAAGAGTGAATTATCTAAATAAGTAAGGAAAGGGATTTGGCACAAGATGCAGGTTTTACTCTTTCCCGACCCGGATGTGACATTTCCAAGTAATTTTATTATATGACATAATAGTGCAGTCCTTATGGTACTATCTGATTTATTAGTTTGTATATACGATATTAAGAAACAATATATGTAACATAGAAAGCATTCAGTAGATACAAATCTTTACCACTGGGTCCTTGGGATTCACTGGTATGGTAAATGTAATGGTTCTACCGCACTTGTAGGTTTAGCGCCATGTAGAAAGCAGCTGCTCGAATTTCACCCACAATGTGCTCCCCCCTCCTGTGAAATAACTCTCAACAGATGTGTTGGCATTGGCTCACACCAGTGTGGAACTAATCTGGTGTCTCATTCTGAAAAGAGAACAGACTTTTAATGTCTCCAGTTAACCTCTTTTTACTGAGAAAGTCAGATAGATGAAGGAGAATACAAGAATATTTACCACATATCTGATGTCTGTTTAAGGACCGAAGCAAACAGTAATTCTAGAAAATAAAATATTCTAAAATAGATTTATGAAACACCTCCTACTCGTGCAGAAGGAAATTGTAAATTTTATGGAAGTCATAAGGAAAACATATTTTTAGTTATGTTACTGAAATTATAGATTTTTTTTTCTTATTATTATTCAATAGAAATCTTAAACCAATTTTAAGGAGAGTCCCTTGTCTGCCCATCTTAAGCGCTGGGTAATGGATTTAATTTGGTTATTGAAGTGCGAAATATAAGAACAGATGTCAACTACCCAAAACTACCCCTGAAAGAAGAGCCAATTACCATGCAGAGTCTAAGACTCCCCGCAGACGGCAGGCACGACTCGACCACACATGCAGCTGAGGTGAAGCGTGGTACCAAAGGAATAGGCAAGATGTAGTCGGGCAGGCAATAGGTCAGGGCAGGTGGCACAGGAGCATAGTCAGTAGGGTAGCAGAAGGTCAATAGGCTGGTGGCTAGAAACACGGTCGGATCACGAAATACAGAGGTCTGGTACACGGCAAGGGATAACTAGAAGTGCTTTCTCTAAGGCACAGGGCAAACAAAGATCCGGCAGGGGTGCTAATGGGGAGCTAAAACTTATAAAAAAAAGGTGCAGGTGATACTACTAATTAAAGTGCTGCACTGGCACTTTAAATTTCACAGCTCCGGTGCATGCGCGCGCTAGAAGGCTGGGGCGCACGCGTCGGAGCTGAGGGACAGAGGCCAGGGACGGAGGTGAGTGACGGGCTGGGACCTGCATGTGGGCGCGTCCCGCAATGCGAATCCCAGCCCCGCCGGGGGCCAGGACACGGGGGAAGATGCACTCACGGCTGGAATGTCTGGCTGGAGCGCCGCTTATGACACAGAGATGGAGGTTATTAAAGGGAACCTGTAACATTGAAAATGCAGTCCAGTTGTCACGTTGGGCAGGGATAATTCTCACCCAGATCTCTGTCCCAACTTTTGGGGTACCCATTTCATTAACAGGGAGCAACAACCATAGTGTTGGTCCCTATTCTACCAAAGTGCTGGGTATAAAAAAGTCAAAGTAAGAAACAACCACATTAAAGAAGTTAGGAAAAGATAATGGTACAGATATGGTATTCCGAAGAGTAGTCACAGACCAAGCCAAGGTCAGAATACACAGGATTAAAGCAAAGCACAAGTCAGGAGCTGGTGTAGAAATTGAACTCTAACACAGGCAAATAAGTCACAGACTGGGTGAGGTAATATAGCCCACCTGAGAAGGATGTGGACACCAAAGCCAGATGTAATTGGCTCTTCGTCCAAGCCTCCTGATTGGCTTGGGCATTGTTACAGCAACAAAGGATACATCAGCTGATCACAGGAGGAATAAACCCTTCTGCCACAACCAGATACACCCATTACACCAATCTATCAGCATCATGTTATAGAGCAGGAGAAGCAGAGCAGATTGAGATATATCTTTAAGGTAAAAGTTTCAGTATAACTTGTTATAAGTTACTGATTAAAAACCCATCTTATTCTGGGCTTAGGAGTCCAGTGGGGGGTATTTCTATTACTGCCAGCTTTTCCTGCATGACTGTGTATACAGAAATAACTGTCAGTTACTGATTAGGACCGCCCACTGGACTCCTAAGGACAGAATGTGGTGAAATTTAAATTAATAACACGCCAGTTATATTGAGTCTTTAGCCACCCAGCTACATATATCGTTCAGCTGCTCCTGCTCTAGAACATGCTGCTGATAGATTGGACTGCATGTTCAACATGACAGGTTTCCTTTAAATATACTGACCATTAAAGGGGTACTCCGGCCCTGAGACTTCTTATCCCCTATCCAAAGGATAGGGGATAAGATGTCTCACCACGGGGGTCCCGCCGCTGGGGACCCCCACAATCTTGTATTTGCTACCCCCCTTTTTGAGCTGCACCCCGCGGTGCCAGCTCACAAACAGCCGGGTGGCGACCACGGGGCCGGAGTATTCTGAAGTCACGACTCTGCCCCCGTGTGATGTCACCCCCCGCCCCCGCTATGCAAGTCTATGGGAGGGGGCGTGACCCCCTCCCATAGACTTGCATAGTGGGGGCGGGGTGGCGAATACAAGATTGCGGGGGTCCCCAGCGGCGGGACCCCCACGGTGAGACATCTTATCCCCTATCCTTTGGATAGGGGATAAGATATGTCAGGGCCGGAGTACCCCTTTAAATGTACATGTTATGTAACAACACACATTTACAGGACATACCAGTGTATGACAGCTTGAGAGAACGGCATAATGATGTACTGCAAAACACTTAGGGGAGCTTTTGTTTAAGTTGATATTTTATCAGATTTAAATAGGTGCCAAGGGAAAAATGATTTCAATAACTTACATTTAGTTTCAGGACTAGAATGGTTCTCAGGAGACTTTAGGCTGCCAGTATATCAGATCACATATGGCCACTAACATATAAAACCTCTTGATCCAAACCTATCCAATACAAGTATCAAACCTTGTGATTATAATCTTCATATTAAGGAAATGTGCTGATCGTGAATTACTAGGAAATGTGCAAAGTTATTTGTTGTAGGAGAATTTTACCCTATAACATGTTTTAGGGCCATCAGAGATGAAAGAATGCATGTTCAGCAAAAAGAAAAAAAAGCCCAAATTTTACAGTTTGTGAACATGGCCTTAGACTTTTACTGTGATTCAAAGAGACATATCAAAAGTTTTGATCAGTTAGGGTCTGGGTATTGAGACCCCCCAGTGATCACTGGAACTAGTGGGGAGAAACATTCAACTATATGACTTTAGGGTATCTAGCTGTCTCTCTCTTCGCTGCAGATGACTAACTCTATAGAAGGTCTATGGAGCTCGCATCCTGATTGTGAGGAGTGAGATCTCTCTATGACATGTCAAAAATCATTTATAAATGACAGGGACACTTGAAGGTTTACACACAAATTGTACAGAAAATGCATAAATAGTAATGTTGTAGGTTCAAAGATTCATAATGAATAAGTCATGACACCTATGTAGAAATGATGATGAAGCCATATGGACACACAATTGAAAGTTGGCCAATAGGATAGAGGTCCCCAACCCAGTCCTCAAAGCCACCAACTGTCCAGGAATTGGATTATTCCCTGTTCCATTCCAATGGAGTAGCTGAAAAAACCTGGAATGTTGGTGGGCCTTAAGGACTGAGTTGGAGACCACAGCTATAGGACATAAATTCACAATGAGGGTTGTGCTCTCTGAATTATTTACTCTGGTGGCCCAAGGAACCCTAGCCTGACGCCGCACAAGTGCTCTAATGTTAGGTCTAATTCCAATGGTAATATTGGACACGTGTTTAATTATCTATTTCCCAGATGTAACATCTGGACTTCTCTCAATTCTATTATGAATCCCTTTGGTGCTGTAAGTTTGGTTCAGTAGAACCATGAGGGTTCCCGGGTGTTACATATGGAATATGGACAGTTAAATATGTGTAAAATACATCTGTCTAAATGAGGCCTTACTTAAAGGGGTACTCCGGTGAAAACCTTTTTTCTTTTAAATCAACTGGTGGCAGAAAGTTAAACATATATGTAAATTACTTCTATTAAAAAATCTTAATCCTTCCAGTACTTATTAGTTGCTGAATGCTACAGAGGAAATTCCTTTCTTTTTGGAACACTGATGACATCAAGAACACAGTGCTCTCTGCTGACATCTCTGTCCATTTTAGCAACCATGCATAGCAGATGTATGCTAAGGGCAGCATGGTGGCTCAGTGGTTAGCACTGCTGCCTTGCAGGGTTGGGGACTTGGGTTCAAATCCCACCAAGGACAACAATAAATAAAGTGTTATTATTATTATTATAACGTCAGCAGAGAGAACATTAACTTAGTTATTCTTGACAAAAACTTTTTGAACATTTTTTAATTGGTGAATTCCTGCTTTCTGTGGAATATGCGGCATCATAATTCAAACAGATCCCTTGCCAAGCAATAGTAGTGTCACAGCAATGCTTAGAGTTCCTATAGGTTTGCATGATGTACTATACACAGCCAGTACTGCCGATCTCTCTCATCCTAAGTTTTCTAACAGTTATCATCTTGTATTCCCAAAACTGAAAAATGCAGGAACAACATTTTTTGCCGTATCCATGGTTTTAGGGTTAAAAATACAAATCATAGCTGTATATGTTAGATGCAGTGTAGACAGATTTTTGATTTGCATATTTTATTTTCAGCACTTAGCATGAGTTCTCTCTGTACTACTTGTTTTTGCATGCTTTAGAGAAAGCTTCTTCTAGTGTGATGCTTGTCCTTCAATGCAGTGTCCTGCTGCCTATTCATTTCATTAAAGTGTACCTGTAGTCAACAAAAACTTTTGATATAATGTAGATAATACACATTACAATATACATTGATTCAGAAAATTTTATATTTTGGGGTAAAAAAAAAGTACTATCCCTGTAGCTATTGCATGTGTGTCTCTATGAGGAGTCCAAATACAGGAAGTGAGGGCGGGACAAGCAGGGCTCTTTGCAGGCTCCTGGCTTTTCAATTACCCTCATGTGTGAGCCTGTAGCATGTCACAGAGCCTCACTGCACAGAGCCCTGCTTGTCCGCAGTGTATAGAGCCCTGCTTGTCCTGAGTGTACAGAGCACTGCTTGTCCTCAGTGTACAGAGCCCTGCTTGTCCTCAGTGTACAGAGCCCCGCTTGTCCTCAGTGTACAGGGCCCCGCTTGTCCTCAGTGTACAGGGCCCTGCTTGTCTTCAGTGTACAGGCCCCTGCTTTTCCTCAGTGTACAGAGGCCTGCTTGTGCTCAGTGTACAGAGCCTTGCTTGTCCTCAGTGTACAGAGCTCTGCTTGTCCTCAGTGTACAGAGCTCTGCTTGTCCTCAATGTACAGAGCTCTGCTTGTTGTCAGTGCACAGAGTCCTGCTTGTCCTCAGTGTACAGAGCCCTGCTTGTCCTCAGTTTACAGAGCACTGCTTGTCCTCGGTGCACAGAGCCCTGCTTGTCCTCAGTGTACAGAGCCGTGCTTGTCCTCAGTGTATAGACCCCTTCTTGTCCTCAGTGTACAGAGCCCTGCTTGTACTCAGTGTACAGTGCCCTACTTGTCCTCAGTGTACAGAGCCCTGCTTGTCCTCAGTGTACAGAGCCCTGCTTGTCCTCAGTGCACAGAGCCCTGCTTGTCCTCAGTGTACAGAGCCCTGCTTGTCCTCAGTGTATAGAGCCCTGCTTGTGCTCAGTGTACAGAGCACTGCTTGTCCTCAGTATACAGTTCCTTGATTGTCCTAAGAGTATAGAGCCCTGCTTGTCCTCAGTGTACAGAGCGCTGCTTGTACTCAGTGTACAGTGCCCTACTTGTCCTCAGAGCACAGAGCCCTGCTTGATCTCAGTGTACAGAGCCCTGCTTGTCCTCAGTGTACAGAACCCTGCTTGGGCTCACTGCACAGAGCCCTGCTTGTCCTCAGTGTACAGAACCCTGCTTGTCCTCATTGCACAGAGCCCT
Organism: Hyla sarda; assembly: GCF_029499605.1. Taxonomy (NCBI): domain Eukaryota; kingdom Metazoa; phylum Chordata; class Amphibia; order Anura; family Hylidae; genus Hyla; species Hyla sarda. The sequence continues at coordinate 55,360,970 of NC_079195.1, forward strand.
GCTTAACCTCAGTGTACAGAGCACTGCTTGTCCTCAGTGTACAGAGCCCTGCTTGTCCTCAGAGCACAGAGCCCTGCTTGTCCTCAGTGTACAGAGCCCCGCTTGTCCTCAGTGTACAGAGCCCCACTTGACCTCAGTGTACAGAACCCTGCTTGTCCTCAGTGTACAGAACCCTGCTTGTCCTCAGTGTACAGAGCCTGGCTTGTCCTTAGTGTACAGAGCCCTGCTTGTCCTCAGTGCACAGAGCCCTGCTTGTTGTCAATGCACAGAGCCCTGCTTGTCCTCAATGCACAGAGCCCTGCTTATCCTCAGTGTACAGAGCCCGGCTTGTCCTCAATGTATAGAACCCTGCTTGTCCTCAGTGTACAGAGCCTGGCTTGTCCTTAGTGTACAGAGCCCTGCTTGTCCTCAGTGCACAGAGCCCTGCTTGTCAGTGTACAGAACCCTGCTTGTCCTCAGTGCACAAAGCCCTGCTTGTCCTCAGTGCACAGAGCCCTGCTTATCCTCAGTGTACAGAGCCTGGCTTGTCCTCAGTGTACAGAGCCCTGCTTGTCCTCAGTGTACAGAGCCCTGCTTGTCCTCAGTGTACAGAGCCCTGCTTGTCTTCAGTGTACAGAGCCCTGCTTGTCCTCAGTGTACAGAGCCCTGCTTGCACTCAGTGTGCAGAGCCCGGCTTGCCCTTAGTGTACAGAGCCCTGCTTGTCCTCAGTGTACAGAGTCCTGCTTATCCTCACTGCACAGAGCCCTGCTTGTCCTCAGTGCACACTGTCCTGTTTTTTCTTAGTGCACAGAACCCTGCCTGTCCACCCTCACTTCCTGTATTTGGTCTCCTAATAGAGACACACAGACAATAGCTGCAGGGACAAAAATATACATATTTTTTAACCAATGTATATTACAAATATACATATAATGGTGTTATCTACATTACATAAAAAGTTTTTGTTGATGACAGGTACACTTTAAAATCTTTCCTAATGATATGTGGACGCACAGGTTTACAGTTTGTTGGAGGATATAGATCTGATTGACATATTGTAACTGCAGTCAGCCCTGTGTGCATGATATGACCAGGGAGGTTTTAAGGCTACACAGCTATTTTGTCTGCAACATGTATTGCATGGTAAAAGTAGTTTACATAGTTGTGTTACACTGCAGTGATAATGCTGCATTGAAACTTAGATACGTGAAAGGGGCTGAAACCGTGAACCAACTGTTGGGTCGTGGTTGCCCCATTCACTAGGGTGAGATGCAGCATAGTTACAGCAGTGTGACAGTGATTTGTGCCCTTGGCTAAAATTATTGTGTAGCCCTAGCCTAATATGTGTACTCCAGTTATGAAAAACTTATCCCCTATCCAAAGGGGAAGTAAGTTTCATGAAAAATCCTTTAAAAACATGATACATTTCTAGATCAACTAGAAAGGAAAATATGTAATAAATTTGTAATTTGCATTTCTTAAACAAATCCTGGCACAGATCTAAAAATGTAAATATTTCTGCAAGTAAAAGGGAATGTGTCTACAGACCTCACCGAGTTGTGGACTTGGAAACCATGAACTCAACGAGTGAGGTGTCAATCAAAACTATAGAAAAGATTATAGGAATAGAAATACAGCAGAGTGGGACAAAAGATGTTGGTTGTTCCCAGCCAGCTGTGGATAACATATGGTGCAAGTATTAACAAAATGGGAAGGCTATAAAAGGAAAATATATGGGTAGACCAAGGAAGACATCAATGCATCAAAAGAGAACTCAAAGCATTAAGCCTGGAAAATAGAACATTATACAACAATACAAGGGGGAATACAAATAGGTAAAACAGGAGTCAATGGTTGTGGCAGAACTATAAGAAGTTGGCTGAATGAAATAGGTTTACATATAAAAAAGCAAATGAAAATTCTAACATCTAAACAGAAGAAACCAAAGTTACAGAGAGCTGAAGTGAAAAATCACGGAGTGTGGGGGCTTGGATGAAAGTAATATTCAGTTAGAAATCACCAGTCTACATTGGCCAAGGGCACAGTGATAGGACTTCTGTCTGGTGCCATTCTAATGAAATATATAAAGGTGACACCTGAAACATACACTGCTAAAAAAAAATTAGGGGAACACTTAAACAACATAATGTAACTCCAAGTCAATCACTTCTGTGAAGCAACACTGATTGACAATCAATTTCACATGCTGTTGTGCAAATGGAACAGACAACAGGTGGAAATTATAGGCAATTAGCAAGACGCCCCCAATAAAGGAATGGTTCTGCAGGTGGTGACCACAGACCACTTCTCAGTTCCTATGCTTCCTAGCTGATGTTTTGGTCACTTTTGAATGCTGGCGGTGCTTTCACTCTAGTAGTAGTATGAGTACACAAGTGGCTCAGGTAGTGCAGCTCATCCAGAATAGCACATCAATGCGAACTGTGGCAAGAAGGTTTGCTGTGTCTGTCAGCGTAGTGTCCGGAGCATGGAGGCGCTACCAGGAGACAGGCCAGTACATCAGTAGATGTGGAGGAGGCCGTAGGAGGGAAACAACCCAGCAGCAGGACCACTACCTCTGCCTTTGTGCAAGGAGGAGCACTGCCAGAGCCATGCAAATTGACCTCCAGCAGTCCACAAATGTGCATGTGTCCACTCAATCGGTCAGAAACAGACTCCATGAGAGTGGTGTGAGGGCCCGACTTCCACAGGTGGTGGTTGTGCTTACAGCCCAACATCGTGCAGGATGTATGGAATTTGCCAGAGATCACCAAGATTGGCAAATTTACCACTGGCGCCCTGTGCTCTTCACAGATGAAAGCAGGTTCACACTGAGCACTGGTGACGCCGTGGAGAATGTTCTGCTGCCTGCAACATCCTCCAGCATGACCAGTTTCAGTAATGGTGTGGGGTGGCATTTCTTTGGGGGGCTGCACAGCCCTCCATGTGCTTGCCAGAGATAGCCTGACTGCCATTAGGTACCGAGATGAGATCCTCAGACCCCTTGTGAGACCATATGCTGGTGCAGTCAGCCCTGGGTTCCTCCTAATAAAAGACAATGCTAGACCTCATGTGGCTGGAGTGTGTCAGCAGTTCCTGCAAGAGGAAGGCATTGATGCTATGGACTGGACCGCCCATTCCCAGACCTGAATCCGATTGAGCACATCTGGGACATCATGTCTCACTCCATCCACCAACCACACGTTGCACCACAGACTGTCCAGGAGAATGCCCAGGCATTGTCGGGAGGTCATACAGGCACGTGGAGACCACACACACTACTGATTTAAGGACATTACATCAAAGTTGGATCAGCCTGTAGTGTGGTTTTCCACTTTGATTTTGAGTGTGACTCCATATCCAGACCTCCATGGGTTGATAAATTTGATTTCCATTGATAATTTTTGTGTGATTTTGTTGTCAGCACATTCATCTATGTAAAGACGAAAAGTATTTCATACGATTAGTTCATTCATTCAGATATAGTATGCGTTATCTTAGTGTTCCCTTTATTTTTTTGAGCGGTGTATAAAGGTGACACGACCCTCCTCCCCGATCAGACACATATCCTCTATCCTATGCACAAGGGATGGATCCTCTAAAAGTCTGTTAACTGAGATAATATAAGGGGTAAGGAATATAGAAAATAAATAAGAAAAGTGTGTAACTTTTTATTATACATATTAGGGGGAGATTTATCAAAACCTGTGCGGAGGAAAAGTTGCCCAGTTGCCCATAGCAACCAATCATATCATTTCTTTCATTTTGTTGAGGCCTTGTTAAAAATGAAAGAAGCAATCTGATTGGTTGCTATGGGCAACTGGGCAACTTTTCCTCTGCACAGGTTTTGATAAATCTCCCCCCCTTAGTGTGCATTAATTTGTGTGCGGCAATGCCCATTTCATGATGCAGACCCCTTTGCACCTGAGTGGTGATACTTACTGATACTTACTGTATACATTATTACTCATATTTATCAGGCCCAGCAAACAATTAGCCAACTGCTACAACTGTACAAACATTTCTATTTATTTGATAAAATAAAGAGAACTGTATTAGTGTCCAATGGATTGTCCATGTGTCCTCAGTAGATAATGCTTGTGAATAATGTTATCAGGCATCATCTTTCTCTCAGGCGTGACAGGTTCTAAGTACAGTATCTGAAATAGAGCCTGTAATGTGTTCCAGGTTGGGTCTTGGTTGAAGTCTGACAATCTTGCCCTCATTGTCCTGTGGCAGCCAGCTAAAGCACCCCAAGATGCAATCCCTGCCAAAAAAATCATGGAATTTTAAAGGGGTTCTCCACCATAAGGTGATTTTAGTACGTACCTGGCAGACAGTAATGGACATGCTTAGGAAGGATCTGCGCTTGTCTTAGGGCTAAATGACTATGTTGTGAGATTACCATAACACTGTGGCTAGCTTTTTCTGAACTGGTATTTCCTGTTGGACTTTTCTTTTTGACTACTAATCCCACAATTCCATTTTCCTCCCTCCTACACATCAGCCACCCCACCCATTGAAACATCAATGAGCTGCATCCATTCAAAAGACCTGTGGTTTTCAATCAGGGTGCCTACAGCTGTTGCATTAGTCGCAGATTGATCTCTTTCCCACCAAGCGATCACTCCACCCATCCAAAATTACTAATGTCTCAGATTTTTCCCAGCTTGCAATGCAGCCGAGACCTGACTCACTAGTCAGCTGATGACAGGGAGCCTGTCATCAGCTGACTAGTGAGTCAGGTCTCGGCTGCATTGCAAGCTGGGAAAAATCTGAGACAACAGTCATTTTGTATGCTGTTAAAAAAAATATTGGGGTGAAAATCACATAAGAATTGTGAGAAAACCGTCACACACAGGTACAGACACTATATTATGAACTACACTAACTTTGCAGCCACTGTAGCATAGTCAAATAAAAAAAAATAATAATCCTGGAATACCCCTTTAAAGGCTGGTCACCCAACTTTTTTACTTTGTAACAAACACAAACATCACAGATATGACACAAAACAATGTTTCATAGGCCTCATTTTCTAAACAAATGAAGAATGAATTATGTTAAATAATAACATATGTTTTTCCATGTTAAAAAATATGGAATCACTCAGTGTTGAGAAAAACATTATAGAATCAACAAATAAATCTTTATTATTTCTTTGTTGCTGTTTTTTTGGGCTTTTATGACGCTTGAATTCTTTGAGGCTTGGACTTCACTAATGGTAAACAATATTCTACATCAAACTGCTTTTGACTTTCTTGAGACGCAGTGACAGATCAGCTTTGCAGGATGGAGCCTTGTCACACAGACGTTATTTTTAATTTGCGCCACATGTTTTCAATTGGATTGAGATCTGGACTGTTTGCTGGTCTTGTCATTGAGTTGATATGTCTTTCCTGAATAGCTTTATCACTTTTTGCTCTGTGGCAAGATGCGTTATCATCTTAAAAAAAATGACTATATTATCACCTAACCTATATTCTATTCATGGAATGAGAAAAGTGTCCAAAATCTCTACGGACACCTGTGCATTGACTGTGGTCCTTAAAGGGGTACTCTGCTGCTCAGTATTTGGGACAAACTGTTCCGAACGCTGGAGCCGGTGCCGGGAGCTCGTGATGTCATAGCCCCGCCCCCTCATAACATCACATCCCGCCCCCTCAATGCAAGTCTATGGGAGGGAGCATGACAGCTGTCACACCCCCTCCCATAGACTTGCAATGAGGGGGCGGGCGTGATGTCATGAGGGGTGGGGCTATGATGTCACAAGCTCCCAACCACGGCTCCAGCATTCGGAACAGTTTATTCCAAACACTGAGCAGCGGAGTACCCCTTTAACTTGGCATGCATCTCCATATAATTACTGATGAGAAGTGTGACTGTTTTCTTGAGGCGTCACCTTTATTTGTTTAATTGGAATGGCAACAGACAAAAGTTCCAACACCAAACCCTTGGTCATTGCAGATTGGTGATTCATCACTTTTATCCAGAACATGGAGAAGGAGAAATGTCGGCACTGCCGCACTCTCGATACTGCCGGAGTATACTGGATCACTGCACCGTCAGGTCCAAATGCCACAAATCCGGTGCTCAGTCCGCCATAAGCATAAGCGTAGATAACTTGAAGGAAGAGATCGCAGACGGCACTCACGGAAACAGCAAGAAGTTTTATTCGGGATCGCTGGTCCACGCAACAAGAACTCCAAGTAAGTCGACCGGTTTCGCGCTACGCAAAGCGCTTACACGTGACCTCTCAGAGGTCACGTGTAAGCGCTCTGCGTAGCGCGAAACCGGTCGACTTACTTGGCGTTCTTGTTGCGTGGACCAGCGATCCCGAATAAAACTTCTTGCTGTGTCCGTGAGTGCCGTCTGCGATCTCTTCCTTCAAGTTATCACTTTTATCCAGGCCTCACGTTAGGGATGTTAGTGATAGTTTTCATTATTTCAATACTTCTTACTGTTCGGTCAAAAACCTTACTTTGAGTTCTTCATCCTGATGATTTCTGTCTTGCTCTACCCATATGTTTTCCTTTTATATCCTGTGTTTCTAGAATCCATAACCTTTTCCATTGTTTTAATTGACTCTCAACTTGTTGGGCTCATGCTTTCAGTCAATTAACCAAGTGCATAACTTTATGAGTTCTGTAGGCACTTTCCCTTTTACTTTCAGAAGAATTAACATTTTAAGATCTATGTTGGAATTTGTTTTCGAAAGACAAATACAGTGGTCCCTCAAGTTACAATATTAATTGGTTCCAGGAGGACCATTGTATGTTGAAACCATTGTATGTTGAGACCAGGACTCTATGGAAACCTGGTAATTGGTTCTGAAGCCCCAAAATGTCATCCAAAAATAGGAAAAAGTGAGAATTAAAGAAAAATAAGTAGATAACTAATATAGATAAAGCAAATCCTTACATATAATAGAAGAAAAGATCTGCTGGGAGCTGTAAATCACTGTCTATGTCAGTGTTTCCCAAGCAGGGAGCCTCCAGCTGTTGCAAAACTACAACTCCCAGCATGCCCGGACAGCCGTTGGCTGTCCGGGCATGCTGAGAGTTGTAGTTTTGCAACAGCTGGGGCCACCCTGCTTGGGAAAAACTGGTCTATGTAGAGGACAGGAGCTTCTTCAGGATCCTATACAGTACACAGTGTCCTAAAAAAGTAATGGAGTCGCCCTCACCTGGTGTCCAAAGGAGCAGGTAAAGTATAAAGAACCAGTAGTACCTCCCTGTACTGTAGGGGGCACTACCAGACACCAGTCAGTGCATACACTTTAGTAATACAGGGGTTTTACCAGTGAATGCCCATTTTGATTGGTCAGTTCTCTCGGCCATTGACAAGTTTCACAGATCTGGACTGTCTGTACATTGTGTGTTGAGTCTGGTTTCAACTTACGATGGTCCAGAAGAGACCATTGTATGTTGAAACTATTGTATGTTGAGGCCATTGTAAGTTGAGGGATCACTGTAAAGTAATTCCATAATCTAGAACCTAACCCAGAATGATCAGCTATTAAACATAGTTTTGTGACGTAGCTGGGATTTGTGAATTTGCTACAAAGTAAAACAATTCTAAGTATGGGAATTCCAAACCTTTTACCAACTGCTGAAGAAAAGACCCTACTAGTTGTTGAATGGTTTTGATATTCAACCAGCCAAATATTAAACTACAATTTAACCAGTCATTGTATCATTGCTCCTTGTTGAGGCTGCGGCCTTATCAATCTGATGCTGTTCCCACATTGGGGCAGGTTTCATTTCATATGAGGCTTATCCATGTTAGAACACCCGATGGATATGTTTTATTATTTTTTCATAAAAAAAAGTGAAACATTTATATTTTTCATTGACGAGTTAAGGTTTAAATAGTAAAATATCACCACTTTTTCCAAATATGTGACATCTATTTATATACATGATTGTCATAAGATCATCAGATCAACATCTGCTCAGCAATGGCTCCAATCTCCTTATGATCTACCGACCCTTTCCTTACCTTGAATTCAATAATTCATTAAGATACAAATTTTTCTTTTCATCTCTAAAATTAGTTTTAAGATGGAATTGTAGAGCTCTCAGGAAATAAGAGTCGGTCGCTCTTGATGGAGCCACCTTGAGGCTTTAAGAGCAATCAAACCCCTCGTAATAAGTTAAGGCAATACATTACAGCAGGTGGGAGGTATAAAGCTGTCCTTCCTGTATAACACATCTCGTATTTGTAGAGAGACAATGGTCCCTGGTCATTTTGGTTTTTTAAGAGTTTTTCTTGTGCCATTAGTCTGAGGTTGTTGGTACCATGTTTCCTACATAAGAATTGGCCCTTTGTACAGAGTTTCCAGAACTACGTTTGAGGAGTTTGTTGACCATGTCCCGGCAACAGTTTTTATATTGATTTCGAGTCAGACAGTATACAAATGGATCTGACAGAGCTTTGCTGTAGGCCAAGCACCGGCTGATCACACCCCACTGACAACTGATGGAGGTGGAAGGAGAGATCTCAACCAACCTAAAAAAAAAGTGAAGAAATTATTAGATTATTATTTTTTTTTAAACTAATTAAGGGTACGTTCCCACACGGCGTATTTTGCTGCGTATTTGCTGCGTATTTGGTGCTGCGTATTTTCCTACCCATTGACTTCAACAGAGAAAATAAAATACGCAGCAGCAAATACGCAGCAAATACGCCGTGTGGGAATGTACCCTTACGAAAGTATTGTTAGTGCCACAAAAAAACAGGAAACCCTGTCAGGAACCCCCTCTATTTCAGGGATTGTCTGAGAGTATAATCAATGAAAGTACCTGCAGAAAACATTATAAAACAAGAAACTAAATGTTACTGTGCCAAATCTAGTGTGCCAATGCTCTGTGGTCCTTGCTGCTCTATGTTTACTGTTATGTTAGATCTGTGTTACCTCTGCAGCAAATCAGTGTCCTCAGTAGTCAAGTGCCATACAGGGTAGCATCATTAATGTGAACAGTGATTGATGGCAGCGGTCACATGTGCAGATGTAGTCACTTCCCCAATGATTGTAGTTGCCCATGTCTTGGCAAAAGTTTTTATATTGATTCCGGTCTAAAAAAAAAAAATCCCCCTCTCTAATAAAAATTTAAATCCCCCCCCCCCATTTCCAAATTTTCAAATAAAGAAATGTAAAAAAACAAAATAAACATGCCACATTTGTAACTGCCAGAGGAGTAATTGTCTAAACTATAAAAAAAAAAATGACATTGGTGTTCCTGCATGGTAAACAGCGTAAAAAAATAAAATAAAAAACTAACAATAAAAAAACATTTTTTTCCCCAAAAGTAGTAAAATTGAACAAAAACTATACGAATTGAGTATCATTACAATCTTATTGAAACACAGAACACAGATAACATGTCAAGTTTACCACAACTTGAATGGCATAAAAAACAGTCCTCGTAAAAGTAACACAAAGCAAGCCCAACAAAAAACAAGCCCTCATGTGGGTCTATGGATGAAACAGTTGGGACGTTTTAGCTCTTAGGGTAGGGTCACACTTAATGGATCCGCAGTGTATTTTAGGCTGTGGATTCACTGATGACCCGACCCTATAGTGTGCCTCCAGCTGACCCCCCCATCCCCCCCTGTGTCCTGCCACATGCGCACTGTGTACTAGTGGCTGTCCCGCAATGTCTGTGAGTACACTGTGAGTGGCGACTGGCACATCCCTGTGTAGCTGCTCGTAGTGGCGGATTGCTGGACACAGCTGGAAGAACACTGTAGGTTCAGGTCATCGGCAGATCCGTTGCTTAAAATACACTGTGGATTCGTGACCCTACCCTTAGAAGGTAAAGAGGAAAAAATGAAAACACAAAAATTAAAATTGGCTGCGGTGGAAAGGGGTTAAGAAGCTAAAGTAAATATTTGCCTTAAGGGTAATATGAAGGTAATTCTGAGTATGTATTACAGTGGTCCCATCCTGACTACGGGTCTAATCACCCGAACTGACAACACCAGATCCCTATAATAGATCCCTATAGGTCCCTATGATGCTGTCAGTTAAAGTCATTAGACCTGCCATGGTGCTGGAAGTTAATGTTATAATACGGATACAAAAATGGGCCCATATAAGGCTTGTAAAAAACAACTTATTCTTTTTGTCTTGTGTTTTTATAGTTTTGTGAACTGAGTTTGTATTAACACGCATTGTTATAGTATGTTATACCCACTCATACACAGCTCTGTGGCATGCATTTAACACACACAGCTCTAGTGCACCTGCATACACAGCTCAGCTACACATGCACGCACAGCTCTGCAACACAAGCACATATAACTCCGAGATGCATATACACACAGCTTTGCTGCATCCACATACACACACAGCTCTTCCATTCATGCACAGCACTACTGCACCAAAACACACACACACATACATACACACTAAATGCAAATGCAACAAATGCACAATGTAGTACCTAGTACTAGTACGCCGCCTCCAGGTCATGTGACTAAACACATTAGCCTGGCATCACAGAAGGTCCTGCAGGTCCTTCCTCCCCTGAGTCAGGTGAGCTGCTTCATCACATCACAACCAGCTTCCTCTCCTGCCCAGTACTGATAGCATAGATCAGTGCCCGTCAGGAGGAGGGAGAGGACTGCCATCTATAAAGTAAGCTCAGGAGGGGCGATATGTTCCGTGGCCTGATTGTCCTGATCCCTCCACTCAAGTTCGATCTACTGCCTCCCTGCATTGTATCTATGTTTCTATAAATAAAGAAGTTTGAATCGTACCCAGACCTGGTGAGTGCTCCGATATTTTCTTTGTTGTGCTGACTGTTACAGCCACATCTATTTTTACACATAGCAGCACCACCGGTGAGACGATAGGACCGGCACCTGCACTAAGGGTTGACGTATACAGCGCAGTCTGTACAAGAGTTTAGAGTCCCTCAGCGGTGAATTGTGCCGGTGTTTTATTTATTTTTCTTCTGTATGGACATAAATTCCTGGATTGCTAACCCTCTGCCTTCTGACCTTACTCCTGACTTCAGATTTTGCAGTTGAGATTCCTCCTAGTTTGACCCCAGGTTTGTTCTGAATTTGTCCTTGTTGGGCTTTCCTATTGTCTTCTTCTTAGCTATGTCCCCGCACTTAGCTAGGTTAGGAACCATCACCCAGTTGGTGGCTACTATATAAGTTGGATCATCCAAGTAGCTGGGGACAGTGGTGTGGGTAGAGATCAGGACTGCACTTGATCTCCCCTCCACATAACAGGATCATCTACAGCAGGCAGGCTGTCTGCAACAGGATTGGTGTCTCCGAATAGTGAAAAAGAAATAGCTTTTGTAAACATCAGTAAGAACTTCTGAAGTCTGATCATGGGCTCCTGTCTCCCCTTCAGCACATTCTCCATGATGCCTTATAGTATCCCCCCCCCCAACCCTATCACCACCAGTCCCACTAGTGCTATGTTGGGCCTCAGCTTCTACCTCCACCACCTCAGCAACACACTCGAAAGATGACTGTCCTCACACAACTCTTCCTCGTGGCTTATGCTATCCTTGTGCTTAGCACTAGTAGGGAGAAGCAAAGACAGAGATGATGGAACAGACAGTCTAGGTTAGACATTTCCACTGCGTCATTTAACTGTAGATGATGAGGAATCCACTGACACCTGGCTCAATGTCATGTTGTCAGACTCTTCCTTCTCCTGAGATGACTGAGAACCAGTCTATCAGTCCACAAGGGCCTTATTATCTTCCGAAACCACACAACCCCTGGAAGGCAGTGACAACTTTTCCTTGTTTATGCTCCTGCAAAAACTACAAGACACCGGGCTGCGGCTGCTACCTGTACTGGGCCTGGACACATGGGCTCATTCTCTATGTTAAACATGTAGAAATGCTATCTATTTGATTTAATACTATGCTATCTATTAACTCAAAAAATACATATAATTTGGCTTAGATGCCTATTCCACATTCACTTTCAATGCTTTCAATCAGAGTTATGTTAAAAACAGGTAGAAACACTATGGCCCTCATTTACTAAGAGTGGAGTTTTCTTTGTGGGTTTTTTCCCATGGTATTCATTATTGTATCTTGTATTTGGCAATTTTCTCTACATTTTGGTCTTTTTACACATGCTCTGAGCTGTCGGATTTTCCAGAGTTGAAATCCACCACATTTTATGTGGAAACAATAGTAAATATGTAGGTTTCTTTAGAAAATGTAGTTTTTTTTTTTAAAGACACACCCCTTTTCCCTGATTGCCACGCCCTTTTGTGGGGTTTTCTGAGTAAAATGGAGAGTTAGTAGGGTTGGATTTTTAAAGATTTTTTTTTGACAATTCTGGCACACAACACATTCACATTCATTCTCGATGTCTTCAATGCGTATTTAAGTTAAACACAGGTAGAAACACTATGGCCCAAACTGTGTGAGAGAAAAAGTGGTGCGAGTTTTCCAAAGCAACCAATCACAGCTCAGCTAATGAGCTCTGGTTAAGTGAAAGCTGAGCTGTGATTGGCTGGTATGGGAAAATCACTCCACTTTTTTTCTTATACATTTTGATAAATTTTGGCCTATATGTCTGATTAAATCCAGAAAATATAAGCAACTTGCATATTTCACGTTCACTCTCAGCACATTTAATGCTTATTTATGTTTAACCCAGGTAGAAATACTATATGTTTTATTGAAACCAGAAAATACACGTAACTTGACCTGAAGTGGATAATCCACATTCACTATACACGCTTTGAAAGCGTATTCATGTAAAAACACAGGTCAGCCCACTGCTTTGCTCAGTGTACTTACTAATGAAATTGAGAGGGTTTTTATGGGCTCATTCTGCAGTTACACCGCTGGGATCTGTAGTGCACTAGCTTGACACAGTAATGCAGGTGACAGGAGGTCACTGTCTGAGGTCTTCCCACCTCTTAATGCTTTGCTCAGCTTGCTTTCTATTGGATTTGTGATGGCTTTCTGTCTGCTCTCTCTGTCTGCTTTCTCTCCAATATGATGGCCACAATGCAGTGCATAGGGCTTTATTAGTGTTTTAAACCCACCTCTATTCTGTCTCCTGATTGGCCTGGGAGCTGTATGTCACATAATGCAAGCAATGATTGACTAACCTGGGGTCATGTGATCTTGGTGAAAGCTGCAAGGTATGCTGGGCTTCCCTGACATCATCTCAGTGTTCTTAGTACTTCTTCCATTAATTGAGATGCAAAAACATCATATGTTCCTCATCCTTTCTACTAATTATAGCGCTGATGCAAGGGTTGCGCAAACCAAGTCTGGCAAAGTTCTGCAAGCCGAATTTACCTTAAATTTCTGAGCGGGATTGGGTTTGATGGGCTTGACTCATTAATTTCTAGTGTCTATGGAATGGCAAAAGTTTTGTTAAGTGACATGGAAACTTTAAAGGAAACTGTCAGCCTGTTCACCCACACTAATCCCAATACACAGTTATAGTGTGGGTGAACAGGCTTCCATAGAGGGGTCAATTACTTAAATTGCTTTAGCAGAGCCTGAGATATCAGCTTCTTAAGTTCCCATGCTGTATTCAGGGAACAGTGCAGTGGGGGGCCACTGGTCACATCTGGCTCCCTCTGTCACCTCCTAATTCCGCCCCTGCTATTTGAATACTCATAGGCTTCAACTCCACATCCTAGTGATGTGGAGTCACTAGTCACGTGAGCGCAGTGCTCTCTCGGCAGAGCGCATGCGCCGGAAGATTTTCTTTCCCCTGCTCTCACTTCATGATGAAATCTTCGGGTGCATGCGCTCTGCTGAGAGCATGCTGCACTCACATGGCTGGTGATTCCATGTGACTAGGACGTGGAGTTGAAGACTATGAATATTCAAATAGCGGGCGCCGGATTAAGAGGTGACAGACGGAGACAGAAGCGGCCAGCCATGAGGGGGCCGTCTCCACTGTACAGTTCCCGGAATACAGCATGGGAACTTCAGAAGCTGATATCTCAGGACCTACTGAAGCAAATTAAGTAAATGACCCCTCCGTGGAATCCTGTTCACTCATACTATAACCCAGTGTATTGGGTATAGTGTGGATGAACAGGCTGACAGTTTTCCTTTAAAGGTTATCTCTAGGATGGCACAATCTATCTCCTATCCTAAGAATAGAGGATAAGGGTCTTATTGCGAGGGGTCCAACTGCTGGGACCCTTACGATCTCCTGTACGGTGCCCCGGCTCTCCTTCTGAATGGGGCGTGTCAACCACCGCCAAAAGCTGTGGCAGACACGCCCCTCTATGCATCTCTTTGGGAAGGCCGAAGCGCTGCACTCGTGTAACTCCGTCTCTCCCATAGAGATGCATGGAAGAGGTGTGTCGGCCACAGCTTCATGCGGGAGATTGCGGGGGGCCCAACGGTTGGACTCCCCACAATCTGACAATTACCTCCTATCCTTAGGATAGGACATACATTTTTCTATCCCAGAGTACTCCTTTAAATGGGTTGTCAGGAAACAGAAAATGTCCTCTTTCTTCTGCTCCCCGGTGCTCACTTCTGTCCTCTCTTTATCTGGGAAGTATATCTTCTGAGACAAGAGGGGGCGGGTGGCAGTTGCGGATGGTTGCGGATGTTATCTGCCCCCTTTGTCTTGGAAGGTATACTTCTGAGACAAGGAGAAGGCGAAAGTGAACGCTGGGGAACAGAAGAGAGATGACATTTTCAGCTTCCCTACAAGCCCTTTAAAGTTCCAAAAAGTATAAATGGTGGCCCTGTCAGGCAGCCTCCCTTCAGTATCCCCTAGCCCCCCTTGCATTCCCCCCCCCACGTACATATGTTTACCATGCATTATACTGTGTAATGTGTGAAGAAAGCGTCACTTTAAGACTGTTTAACATGAGAGTTGTCATGTGATTGTTACCCAGTAGGTATCAGTGACCAGGTGACCTAAGGATGACCAATGGGACCCCACCAGAGTCTCCCCCATAAAAGCCCTAGGAGGAGTCTCTTCTCTCTCTTTCTGCTAAGCTGAGGTCCAGTGCAGTCGAGTCTAGGAGTGTGTCTGGAGTCATAGGAGCCTCAAGTCAATTCCTACAGCCACAAGTCTACAAGTATGCCACAGTCACAGCATTGTCAGTCACAAGTCAAGTCAAGCCAGTCACAGTCATCTGTCGTCTAGTCAAATTGGCGTGCACTAAATTATCCCGTTCTACTGCAAGTCCCAGCAAGCCCTTAAAGTCTCTGAAGTCATTGGTCACCTCTGTGGGCCTTGCTGAACTCTACAGACTTTTCCACCGCTCTAACCTCAGTAAAGCTACCATTGTCCGTAACTTGGCGCCGGAGTCATTATTGCCCCCCGTGCCTTGCCCAGGATCCAGCAGTATACCTTTGGGTGGTATTGAGGATAAACCACGCCCTGGCGTCACAAGGGGTTAATGCCATTTGCCCCTAGTTTAATTCCATCTGCCCTGCATCACACCCCATATATATATATATATATTTACACCTACTGTACAGGTCAAATACAAAAAACTGTAGCAGACAATTCTAAGCCTATAAATAGAGATTGTTGCTCCTAGTCTATTGATTAGCTCCGTGCCTTATTGCCAATTTATATGAAGCCACATCACTGTATTGAAAGTCTTTTGGGACAATCCTTTGTGAGATTTGTGGATTACCCAGACGTCATTTAGTAGTAGCAAACATCAGTTGTGAGGGGAATTAAATCAGTGTTTTCTAAACATTGTACCTCCAGCTGTTGCAAAGCTATAACTACCAGCATGCCCGGACAGCCTTGGGCTGTCCGGGCATGCTGGGAGTTATTGTTTTGCAACAGCTGGATGCACACTGTTTGGAAAACACTGTATAAGATAGCATTGATTTTTAATTTTCCCATTACAGCTGTGTATGGGGTAGTGTGGGGTAGTTGCGCTGATCTTCATACCTACCTGGTGATAACATATGGCGTGAAACAGAGCAGGAATGTCCCGATAAATGTGATGATTTTTTTGGTTGCTCGCTGCCTCCTCCTCTTCTGCTCCTCCAGACATCTCTGTCTGACACTAAGGGAAAACACACAGCACATTTGTTAGAAAAGCTCATCCAGAAGACGAAGGACGCGAAGTACAAAGAAATATAGGGGGAGATTTATTACATCTATGTATAGGAAGAGCGGTGCTGTTGCCCGTAGCAACCAATCAGATTGCTTCTTTAATTTTTCCCTATTTAAAAATGAAAGGAGCGATCCAATTGGTTGCTACGGACAACAGCACCACTGTTCCCCTACACAGGTTTTGATAAATCTCCCCCATAGAGTTCCTTTTCATGATATGTGACCAAGACAAAATCTGACTAAGTAACAAGTTCAGACATCTCCCATTCAGAGTACATGTGGGGGATCTTCTTTTCCTATTACTTTCTGTCAACTTTAATGGAAGAAAACATACAAAATAGTTTTTGCAAAAGTGGTGGTCTGGTCCAGGGGCAAAACCGTAGGAATGGTGGGACTGGATGGATCCAAAAGATGAAGTGAGAGTCGGTGAGGAACCATGTGAGTAGTTCTTTCCTTTGCCATTTCTTTGGCCCTCGAGGCCTAACCGGATGTTTACTTCTTTTCTTTCTCTGTTTTTCTCTTACTACTTTTCCTTCGTTATAGGCTTAGGGTATGTTCACACTACGGAATATGTGAACGGAATCTCCGCTCGCAGAATTCAGTGAGCGGAGATTCAGACTGGAAGCCGGCGGCGGCGGTAGGACCGCGCGGCACTGCGCCGACACCATTGACGGCTATGCAGTGCTCGCGGACTTCTGCGCAAAGAATGAACATGTTCTTTCTTTGCGCGGAACAATTTTTACTCACGGAATTCCGCGGGGATTCCGCATTGTGAACATACCCTTATAATTCCTGAGACTCTTCTCTAGATAACCTTATGATGGGATTGCTTTTCTTTTTACAATGTACTTGTTTTTTTTGTTTATGAACCGTCTGCTGTCTTGGTTATATAGATTTATTTTAGGATTAACTAAACTATACCAAGTCCTCATCTACGTTTATTTGTTAATCCCCCTTATTTGTAATTCAAATGATCTTCTACATTGGGATTTGCTATTTTTTCCTAACCAAGTTGTGAAAACTTCTCTTTGATTTGTTGCTTTTTGTCTGTAACTATATGAAAATGTTATTTAAAAACATTATAAATAAACATTTAAAAAAAAAAAACATAAAAAAAAACAAAAGGATAAAATGTGTTTCATAAAATCATCTTGTGGGCCGAACCACTTGCTGTTTTGGGCATGGGGTAAGAGAAGGGGCAAGCCTGTGTGTATGTGAATGCAAATATAAATTTTTTTCTCAGGCATGTTGGCAACTAGGGACAAGAAAGAAAAAATAATTAAGATAAGATAGACAAACAGATATGATAGATAGATTTTATAGATAGATTGAAGATAAATAGGAGATAGATAGATAGATATGAAACACATAGATATAAGATAGATATGAGATATATATAGATAGATAGATAGATTTGAGATAGCTAGATAAAAGAAATATACAGAGATAGGTAGGTAAGACAGATAGGAAAAAGTAGCTGACAGATAGATATCTGAAGAAAAATAAAAAGATCGATAGATAGATCAATAATAAATATATAGATTCACAGATTAATTTGAGATAGATATGAGATAGATAGATAACAAGATAAATACGATAGATAGATATGAGATAGATAGATAGATATGAGATAGATGGATAGAAAAATTAAATAAATAGATAAATAGATATATATGAGATAGATGGCTATAAGATAGATATGAGATAGATAGAGGAAATATACAGATATATGTAGATAGGAAAAGGTATCTGATAGATAGGAGACAGATAGATAAACAAGGATAAGGCATATTCACAGTGTAGGGTCCATCCCAATGAGGTCACTTTATCGTAGTGGGATGGTCCAAACTATTTGGCCACCAAATTGTGAGCTAAGTACCTCAATTTTTTCATTTTTTTGCATTGTAGCAATATAGCATTTATTGTTTTATCTGTATCTTTGTGCTAGCAGTGTGCTGCTGTATTCTCCTGATTTTGTAAGCAGATAGATAGATATGAGATAGATAGATAGATTGATGATAGATAATATGACATAGATAAATGGTAGATAGATAGATAGATAGATATGAGATAGATAGATGATAGATAATATGACATAGATAAATGGTAGATAGATAGATATGAGATAGATGAAAAGAGAGAGAGGTAGATAAATAAAAGTGAAATGATAGTTCATGGCACAATCTTCCTCACAATCCCGTACACACATTCCTGTATATGTATATGTATAGCCGGCACACATGTTAGAACGAGTGCACTCATACAGCCATAGTGTGACAGTACATATACTTCCGACACTGATTATTCCAATATTTAATAAAGATGCATGATAAAATATTATTCTATGCATTGCTATAATAGTAACACTTTCCTCTTTTTATTGTATGCACAGAACAATCCATGTACAATCCAGAACATTCACCAGACATGCACACATCATGTGGAGCCTCTCAGATTGACAGGCATCATTTCCACTATATTACCCAATGATGTCATGCAGCAAACACGAAGCCCTTACATAACCCAGAACACCAACAACCTCAATGTATTCTTAGCTTTCCTATCTGACTTTATGTGAATGGTATTTATAGCTTCCAATCTTTATCTTATTTCCCTCTGATCTGACCCAGCAGTCACTTTTATGTCTAGTTGTGTATCCCAGGCACAAGGCCATCTTCTTGTATTGATAATGCGCTGCAGTCATCCTCCGCCCTTGTAACCAGAAAACAATGTGTTATGCTAATCCTTTCCACTTTCAATCATTTCTTGTGTTTCTAATAGAGTGAACAGGTTGATACTTTGACATCTGCTGGAGAGACAGATTGAGGAGCACCGCAATAGACATCATAATGTTCCCCAAATTGTTGCAAAACTACAACTTTTCAGCTGTCAAAGCATGATGGGAGTTGTAGTTTTGAAACTGCTAGCATGCCACAGGTTGGAAATCATGGCAATAGACATCATAGTGTTCCCCAAATTGTGACTCTGCAGCTGTTGCAAAACTGCAACTCCCATCATGCCCTGACAGCCAAGTGCTATCACTTTGACATCTCCTATGGCATTGTCTGTTACCAAGAAATCCCCATAGTGTTCCCCAACCTGTGGCTCTCCTTCAGCTGTCAGGGCATGATGGGAGTTGTAGTTATGCAACAACTGGAGAGACAGGTTGGGGAGCACTGCAATATACATCATAGTCTTCTCCAACTTGTAGCTCTTCTGCTGTTGCTAAACTACAACTCCCATCAGGCCCTGATAGCCTTTGTTTTGAGGGAATGAGGGGAGTTGTAGTTTTGCAGCAGCTGGTAAGTTGGGGAGCACTGCAATAGACATCATAGTGTTCCTCAACTTGTGACTCTTCAGCTGTTAAAAAACTACTACTCCCATCATGCCCTAACAGCCTTTGGTTGTCAGATAATGATAGAAGTTGTAGTTTTGCAACAGCTGGGGGACCACAAGTTGGAGAGCACTGCAATAGATAGCATAGTGTTCCCTAAATTGTGGCTCTACATCTGTTACAAAACTACAACTCCCATTATGCCTTGATGGCCAAATGCCATCACTTTGACACTAGTGACCAATAAAACATCATAGTGATCCCCAACTTGTGGCTGTCCAGCTCTCTTTTTTGCTGACAGGGCCTAATGGGGGTGGTAGTTTTGCACCTGGTTGAGAGCCGCAAGATGGGAAGCACCTAAATAGACATCATAGTGTTCCCCAGATTGTGGCTGTCCAGCTGTTGCAAAACTACAACTCTTATTTAGCTGTCAAAGCATGCTGGGAGTTGTAGTTTTGCAACAGCTGGAGTGCCACAGCTTGGGGAACACAGCTGTAGGCATCATTGCATAGTCATTCCCACCTTTTGGCTATCTATCTGTTGTAGAACTACAACCCTCATCATGCTCTGACAGCTATGGAATTCTCTGTTACCAATGGAACATCATAATGGACCCAACTTGTGGCTGTCCAGTCAGTGCATAATGGGAATTGTAGTTTTGCACCTGGTGGAAAGCCACACGTTGCGGAGCACCTAAATAGACATAATAGTGTTCCCTGATTGTTGCAAAATTACAATTATCACATTATTCTGCTGTCAAAGCATGGTGAGAGCTGTAGTTTTACAACAGCTGGAGTGCCACAGGTTAGGGAACACCACAATAGACATCATAGCATAGTGTCTCCCACCTTGTGGATCTCTATCTATTGCAGAAGTACAACCAAAGGCTGTCAGGGCATGATGGGGTTTTTAGTTTAGCCGCTGGTTGTAGGGGAATAATGGAAGTTGTAGTTTTACAACAGCTGGAGAGTCACAAGTTGGAAAGCACTGCAATAGACATCATAGTGTTCCCTAAATTGTCCATTGCAAAACTACAACTCCCATTATACCCTGGCAACCGAATTCTCTGTTACCAATAAAACATTACAGTGTCCCCCAACTTGTGGCTACCCTGCACTCCTTTGACTGTCAGAGCAAAAGTACAACCGAAGGCTGTAAGGGCATGATGGGGGTTGTAGTTTTGCAACAGAGAAAGAGCAACAAAGTGAGGAACACTATGCTATAATGTCTGTTGCATGATGGGAGTTGTAGTTTTGCAACAGATAAATAGCCACAAGGTGAGGAACACTATGCTATAATGTCTATTGCATGATGGGAGTTGTAGTTTTGCAACAGATAAATAGCCACAAGGTGAGGAACACTATATAATGTCTGCTGCATTATGGGGGTTGTAGTTTTGCAACAGATAAAGATCCACAAGGTGAGGAACACTATGCTTTATGTCTATTGTATGATGGGAGTTGTAGTTTTGCAACAGATAAAGAGCCGCAAGGTAAGGAACACTATGCTATAATGTCTATTGTATGATGGGAGTTGTAGTTTTGCAACAGATAAAGAGCCACAAGGTGAGGAACACTATGCTTTAATGTCTATTGTATGATGGGAGTTGTAGTTTTGCAACAGATAAAGAGCCACAAGGTGAGGAACACTATGCTTTATGTCTACTGTATGATGGGAGTTGTAGTTTTGCAACAGATAAAGAGCCACAAGGTGAGGAACACTATGCTATAATGTCTATTGCATGATGGGAGTTGTAGTTTTGCAACAGATAAAGAGCCACAAGGTAAGGAACACTATGCTTTAATGTCTATTGTATGATGGGAGTTGTAGTTTTGCAACAGATAAAGAGCCACAAGGTAAGGAACACTATGCTTTAATGTCTATTGTATGATGGGAGTTGTAGTTTTGCAACAGATAAAGAGCCACAAGGTAAGGAACACTATGCTTTATGTCTATTGTATGATGGGAGTTGTAGTTTTGCAACAGATAATAAGAATACTGGTTTAACCCTGCAGTGAATGAGCTATACCTGGGGTGCAGATCTACCAGCAGGACCAGGGTTTGCATTGTGATCACATCGATCCTTCTGCAGTGGGACCGAGCTACCTTCAGCACCTGCAGGTAAGTGACACATAGCACCAGGAAAGACGCAAAGAAGCTGAGCAGGTGGAACAGGACCATGAAAGTAAAGAAAGAAGTCCCCTCTTCTGGATTCTTGTTGTGGAGGGTGCAGGAGCCATAGGAGTGGTGGAAGCCCACCCAGGACAGACATATGGCCACCGTTGGGAAGGACAAGGAGTGGATCCAGGAATAGAGAAGAATGACTGCAGCATCTTGGTATCTCATCTTGGATTGATAGCTTAGAGGGAAAACTACAGCCACCCAGCGGTCAATGCTCAGGGCTGCCATACTCAGCATGGAGTTACAGGTCAGAAAAGTTTCCAAAAAGCCCACAGCCCTGCAGAGCCCTTCTCCTCCGAGCTGGTGGCCGCGCACAGCGCCCACTAGCGTCAGGGGCATGTTGATGGCAGTGAGCAGGAGGTTGCACAAAGTCAGGTTCAGAGTGAACAAGCCGGGCACCTGCCCTCGGATGTCAGCGCAGCCCAGGAAGCAGATCAGCACCATCCCGTTGGACAGCGCAGCAGCCACTATAAGAGCAATCATAAGGGAGCAGCCAAAAATCCCCCACAGCTCCATTGCTGGAGCCCTACCAGATCAGGCATGCTGGTCTCCCATCCAGGCTTCTGCCACTCTTCCTCCTCCTCTCCCCCTTTAGTCCACAGGTAGAAGTTCTCCTTGAGATGAAGGCACCTAGAAGTAGCCTGTCCATAGGGAGCAGAAACAACAGCAACAGCAGCAGCAGCAACAGCAGCAACAGCAGCAGCCCAGGTGAGATGGTTTATGTAATATTCATTACATCTGACTCCCTTCCAGCAGAACTAGACATGGAGCCTATTGTGTTAAAAAAAGAGAGAGAGAGAGAGAGAGAGAGAGAGAGAGCTAGCATGGGTAGGGGAGGGTTTAACTACAGCAAGATGCTTCTCCTCTGAGCATCAATCCTACACAGGAGGCAGAGGAAGCTTCCCAGCCCACAGGCATGGACCAGTGAGACCATCAGCACTAGATTGCTGAGACAGTGCCCAACTAGAGCAGTGTTTGGCAAACAGTGTGTCTCCAGCTGTTGCAAAACTACAACTCCCAGCATGTTTGGACAGCCGAAGCCATGCATGAATACAACTCTGCCATTCACAGTCAATGGAAGTGTTTCCCAACCAGGGTTCCTCCAGCTGTTGCAAAATTACAACTCCCAGCATGCTTGGACAGCCGAAGCCATGCATGAACACAACTCTGCCATTCACAGTCAATGGAAGTGTTTCCCAACCAGGGTGCCTCCAGCTGTTGCAAAATTACAACTCCCACCATGCTTGGACAGACAAAGTCGTGCATGAATACTACTTGGCCATTCACAGTCAATGGAAGTGTTTCCCAACCAGGGTTCCTCCAGCTGTTGCAAAATTACAACTCCCAGCATGCCCGGACAGCCGAAGGCTGTCCGGGCATGCTGGGAGTTGTAATTTTGCAACAGCTGGAGACACTCTGGTTGGAAAACACTGAATTATAGGATCTACAAAGCTAAAAAGATATCTGCAATTGTAATATCTTATCCAATACTGAATAACCCCCTAGACTCTATATAGCAAGTAGGCAGACCGTCTAGTCAACAAATGTATGGCATCATAATTGTTTTTTTACAGCATAATTAATTAAATTAAGTTTTTTTGTGGATGTTTAACAAAAATTAAAATAAAATAAATAAATGATTTCTCCCCCACCTAATGTATTTTACCCAATGTGCCTATAATGTAAATATGTCTCTCTATTGACTTGTTAGTAAAATGTATGTTTGTTGTTGGTTGTCACTATTTTATTTCTTTTTTTTTTACAATGTATTTATTTTTATTTTCACATTATACAAAAAAATTATTATGACATTTTTGACATTTTCCTTTTACCATTTCAAGCCCTCCCCCCCCCCCCACCCCCCCTGCATCCAATCACTTCTTCACAAACCTATTTTGGAATATTTATTCCTTGCTCTATTATAGAAATAAAATATAACTCCGGAGGATGGTTTAATGTAAGTGAAAACAGAAAAAAATTGATTTAGGTTATTTTCTATTTGACCCGTCTTGGTTCTGTGTATTTGGGCAAATTTGGAATTGTGTATAAGAATGGGGGGTCCTGAGTTCGCTGTTTTAATAGAGAAATACCATTGCATTCATTGTCTATGGGACCAATGGCTGAGTAAAGCACGTGGGTATTTTCACCAGTCCCATAGACCAGTATTTCCCAACCAAGGTGCCTCCAGCTGTTGTAAAACTACAACTCCCAGTATGCCCGGACAGCCAAAGGCTCTCCAGCTGTCCCAAAGCTACAATTACTATCATGACCAGACAGCTTAAGGCTGTCCGGGCATGTTGGGAGGTTAAAGGGAAACTCCGGTGGAAAACATTATTTTTTTTTAAATCAACTGGTGCCAGAAAGTTAAACAGATTTGTAAATTACTTCAATAAAAAAATATTT
Source organism: Hyla sarda (assembly GCF_029499605.1). Taxonomy (NCBI): domain Eukaryota; kingdom Metazoa; phylum Chordata; class Amphibia; order Anura; family Hylidae; genus Hyla; species Hyla sarda. The sequence goes on from NC_079195.1 coordinate 55,384,927, forward strand.
ACCGTTCCAGTACTTATTAGCAGCTGTATGCTAGAGAGGAAATTCTTTACTTTTTGAATTTCTTTTTTTTGTCTTGTCCACAGTGCTCTCTGCTGACACCTGATGCCCCTATCAGGAACTGTCCAGAGCAGGAGAAAATCCTCATAGCAAACGTATGCTACTCTGGACAGTTCCTGACAAGGAAAGAGGTGTCAGCAGTGAGCACTGTGGACAAGACAAAAATTCTATTCAAAAAGCAAAACATTTCCTCTGTAGCACACAGCTGCTAATAAGTACTGGAAGGATAAAGATTGTTAAATAGAAGTAATTTACAAATCTGTTTAACTTTCTGGCACCAGTTCATTTTAGTAAAAAAAGTTTTCCTCCGGAGTACCCCTTTAATGCACCCTGGTTTGGAAACACTGCCATAGACAGTCATCCATGACCACCACTCCATTCCATTTGGGGACTCGGGGGATTCATTCTGGTGTTTATTGGGGGTTTCAGCTGTCAGATTTCCAGTGGTCATATAAGTACCACCCGTACGTGTTATATAAGTACCACCCGTATATGTTACTTGTAGTCCAGCCTTCTTTTATATTAAACTTGTAAATCCTTCCCAAATGGGGGCTGCAGAAAACCAGAACTTTTATAATTTACCTCTGGTGGGATAAAAGTCAGTGGAAGACAGTGGCGTTGCTAGGGTTGGTGTCACCCGGTGCTGTAGAAAATGGTGTCACCCCCATACCTACCCCCTCCCCCCAGTAAGTTTTTAGCCTGTTGTGACAGACACCACTGTTGTAGCGCATTGTGAGAAATTCCAGTATAATAATCAGATATACCAGTTGCCACAGAAGAGGAAAGTGTTAAAGAAGTTTTCACAATTGAAATATACAGCTCCCAGAATTACTTAAAGGGGTACTCCACTGGAAAACATTTACTTTTATATCAACTGGTGCCAAAAAGTTAAACAAATTTTTAAATTACTTATATTTAAAATCTTAATACTTACAGTACTTATAAGCTGGTGTATGCTCCACAGGAAGTTGTGTAGTTCTTTCCAGTCTGACCACAGTGCTATTTGCTGACACCTCTGTCCATGTCAGGAACTGTCCAGAGCAGGATAGGTTTGCTATGGGGATTTGCTCCTACTATGGACAGTTCATGACATGGACAGAGGTGTCAGCACAGAGCACTGTGGTCAGACAGAAAAGAAATTAAAAAAGAAAATAACTTCCTGTGAATCGCTTATACAGCAGCTAATAAGTACTGGAAGGATTAAGATTTTTAAATAGAAGTAATTTACAAATCTGTTTAACTTTGTAGCACCAGCTGATTAAAAAAAAATGTTTTCCAGTAGAGTACCCCTTTGAGCAGTGGTGAGGTTATGCTGGGAGTTGTAGTTTCACTGACCTAACTGTATAACTGACAAGTGACTCCAGCTCTGATAGGTCATAGAGAGGAGAATGTACAATGATATCAGTGACTACAGGTGATGTCTTCTCTATAGTGAGGAGAATACACAATGATATCAGTGACTACAGGTGACGTCTTCTCTATAGTGAGGAGAATACACAATGATATCAGTGATTACAGGTGACGTCTTCTCTATAGTGAGGAGAATACACAACGATATCAGTGACTACAGGTGACGTCTTCTCTATAGTGAGGATAATGTACAATGATATCAGTGACTACAGGTGACGTCTTCTCTATAGTGAGGAGAATGTACAATGATATCAGTGACTACAGGTGACGTCTTCTCTATAGTGAGGAGAATACACAATGATATCAGTGACTACAGGTGACGTCTTCTCTATAGTGAGGAGAATACACAATGATATCAGTGACTACAGGTGACATCTTCTCTATAGTCTTTCCTTATCTAATTCAGATGGTACATACCGCCGGGTCCAGCTAAAACTTCTGTCTGTAGAATGTGACACCCAGACGTCTCCTCACTATGTCAGCGCATTCTCATCCTCTATATGAAAACAATTATTATTATAAACCTGCCAGACACTGTATCCTCTAAATATAATACTACTATACACTATAATCTTTGATTATAAACCTTCCATACACCGTACCCACTGAATATAATACTACCACACACTGTACATTCTGAATATAATACCAACACATACTGTACACTGAATATAAATCTGCCACATACTGTACCCCTGAATATAATACCGCCACACACTGTACCCTCTGAATATAATACTACCACACACTGTACATTCTGAATATAATGCCAACACATACTGTACCCTCTGAATATAAATCTGTCACATACTGTACCCCTGAATATAATACTGCCACACACTGTACCCACTGAATATAATACTACCCCATACTGTACCCTCTGAATATAATACTACCACAAACTGCGCCCTCTGAATATAAATCTGCCACATACTGTACCCTCTGAATATAAATCTGCCACATACTGTACCCTCTGAATATAAATCTGCCACATACTGTACCCCTGAATATAATACAGCCACATACTGTACCCCTGAATATAATACCGCCACATACTGTATCCTCTGAATATAATACTACCACCCACTGCGCCCTCTGAATATAATACTTAGAGATGAGCAAACTACAGTAAATTCAACTCGTCACAAACTTCTCGGCTCGGCAGTTGATGTCTTATCCTGCATAAATTAGTTCAGCTTTCAGGTGCTCCGGTGGGCTGGAAAAGGTGGATACAGTCCTAGGAGACTCTTTCCTAGGAATGTATCCACCTTTTCCAGCCCACGGGAGCACCTGAAGGCTGAACTAATTTACGCAGGATAAGTCATCAACTGTCGAGCCGAGAAGTTCGTGACGAATCGAATTTACTGTAAGTTCGCTCATCTCTAATAATACTACCACAAACTGCGCCCTCTGAATATAATATTACCACAAACTGCGCCCTCTGAATATAATACTACCACAAACTGCGCCCTCTGAATATAATACTACCACACACAGCGCTCTCTGAATATAACACTACCACAAATTGCACCCTCTGAATATAATACTACCACCCACTGCGCTCTCTGAATATAATACTACCACAAACTGCGCCCTCTGAATATAATACCACAACCGCAGTAATACCCCTCAACATCTGTTAGCTGATGCTATTACCACAGGAGGGAGGTATTGGTGGTGTTGCTAGTGGATGATGGGGGTGCTACTACTGGGGGGGTGTTGCTGGAGGATGATGAGGGTGCTACTGGCCATCCCCCCTGGCAGTATCACCCCCATCATCCATCGGCAGGATCATCCTCCTGGCAGGAGCACCGCCATCATCCACCATCAGGATCTGCTGATGGAGGTGCTGCTGGGGGGGGGGGGGTGTGTTGCTGGTGGATGATGAGGGTGCTACTGCCAGGGGGGGGGGGGGGCATTAGGTAGGCAGCAGTTAACCCACATTAGGTAGGTAGCAGTTTCCCCACATTAGGTAGCAATTTCCCTACATTAGGTAGCACAGATTCCCCACATTAGGTAGCAATTTCCCCACATTAGGTAGCACAGATTCCCCACATTAGGTAGAATAGATTCCCCACATTCGGTAGCACAGATTCCCCACATAAGGTAGCATAGACTCCCCACATAAGGTAGCATAGACTCCCCACATAAGGTAGCTTAGACTCCCCACATAAGGTAGCACAGACTCCCCACATAAGGTAGCACAGACTCCCCACATTTGACAGCACAAATTCCCCACATTAGGTAGCATAGACTCCCCACACTAGGTAGCATAGACTCCCCACATTAGGTAGTAGTTTCCCCACATTAGGCCGCAGGTTCCCTTGCAGGTTCCCCACAATGGGTCAAAGTCTCCCCACAATAGATCTCTGGTTCAAACCCCCCCCCCCCAAACACACACAGAAAAAAAACACATACAACACAGAAAGACACACACACAGTCAGAGAGACACACACACAAACACACACACAGTCAGAGAGACACACACACAAACACACACACAGAGTCACACAGTCACACACACACTCAGAGAGTCACACAAACACACACAGTCACACACACACAGTCACATACAGTACACACAGTCACACACACAAACATAGATAGAGACAGACAGAGAGACAGACACACACACTCACCCATCCAGCACAGCGCTCCTTCTCACCTGGCGCCCTGCGAGTGACGTAACTGACGTCCTCCTGCGCGGCCATGCGGTGTGACGTCAGGCCGGCGCAGACGTGGGAGCGGAGGCCGGGCACCGTGCTGGTGAAGGTGAGGGGGGGGGGGGGAGGTGATGACGGACGGGCGCACAGTGCAGGTGAAAGGGGGGGGGTTGCTGACGGACGGGCGCATCGCACACACAGCGCGGGGGGGTCGGGTGCTGACGGATGGGAGGCCGGTCGGGCACAGATGGGGAGCGCCTTGGTGTCACCCCATTAGGTTGGTGTCACCCGGAGCGGGCCGCACCCCCCGCACCCGGGTCGCAACGCCACCGGTGGAAGACCCCTATGAAAGACAAATAGTGAAATGAACCAGCATATAACTAGATACAGCACTGCAGCCGCCTCCAAGTACATGATCCGTCTTCTAAGAATTATACCTTCAGGTCAATCATAAGTCTGTAGGAAATAAAATACCGTATTGTTACTGATGGCTTCCACTTATGCTTTCCGAACCTAATCGCTCTAATGTCCTGCTGCCTCATCGCACATAGGGGCACAATGTATCCCACGGAATTCCGCCATTTGTTGATTTAGTTGACATTTAACAACATGCAGGCAATTTGGAGCCATGCTGTCCAATGTGACGCCAACTGTGTAATGCAGATGGCAGAAAGCACGAAATAAAAATATGGATCCCCACACTGACGGAGCAGATTGGAGGAGGCACGGCTGTCTCTGGGGGGAATGTTTCCTGTCACTTGGTAATGAGTTGACTTTGCAGGGTTGTATTTCCAATAAATAAGTGAAGTAAATGTTATAATCATTCATCGCTGCAGTCTCATCAGATCCCAAAGTGCTATACAAACAATTCCTTTATCTACAGATGTAGCAGAAATGAATCACTCATTTCAAGACCTCATAATATATATAATATCATTTCTGGTTGTACACAGGACTAAAGGTAAACCTGCCACACCTTAACAGGGTATTCCGGGATTTTTAAAACATTTTTTTATGTAAGACAAGGGCAGCAAAGTTAGTCTAATTATTTATATACGTCCCAAACCTGTGTTTGGTGTCTGGTAACACATTTATTTGTCTTTCTTTTCCCCAGAAGTTAATTGTTTGCAGTCTACACAATAAGTGTTGTCTTGGACCTTTCCCAGCTTTCTGTGCAGTCCGAGACAATATTTCATAAGTCAGGTGCTAAAAGGGGGCTTGGCTGCTTTGTCTGTTGTGTGTGAAGCCCCTGATGATGTTACATTTACTTACACTTTGTCTCCTGCGAGCTCTACCTGGCTTCCTCTGAAGGCTGAACTGTTGGCTCAATACAGTCAATGGACAACCATGCAACCTCAGGAAAAAGTTAAGCAACCAGACACAAATTGGCACAGCACCTTTGTCAGGTCACTGACCCTTCACTTAAGCAATAAAATGGGGTCACACATGGTCAAACCTCTGAAAATCTAAAACTTTATACATATCCCAGTAATGGGTCATCAATGTCTTGTTGAATTTCAGATGTCTGGATGAGAGCGCTGCTGTGAAGACATTTTGATCATTTTGTCCTCAGTATTGGTTGGTACTCCAAAGGTTGGACCACTGATCATAATCTTGACAATATATGTAACATTTTGGGATGAAATATCCCGGAAACTCAGAGTTTTACTGCAGTGCCAAAGAGTTAAAGGAGCAGAAAAGGTCTTATCCATTCTGCTTCTCGGCACTCACTTCTGCCCTCCCACATCAGAGTCCATCAAGTTCAACCTATAACCCTAATTAGTCCCTACTGATTTCACTCACCTCTGCTGGGCATATGGCCTCTGACTGGGTGACATGCTGGATCCACTATCAATTTAAAAAACCTCCTGAGAAACGGGGAGGGGTGCACGGCTACAGAGCCAGCACAACTACTTAATACACCGGTGCATGCTGCTGTGCCAAATTTTTAAATTGATAATTGATCCAGCATGTCACCCAGACAGAGGCCATATGCCCAGCAGAGGTGAGTGAAATGAGTGTTAGGGTCCCATCCGAAATGAGGCCACCTCCGCGTGGTGGATGGGGGACACGTTTTGATCAAAAAGTGCGCTAAGAGCCTCCATTTTTTGACCAAGAGTGCTGCTACAACCTTCTTTTTTATATACTTTGTATTTGGCACAGCAGCGTGCACCCATGTATTAGGTAGTTGTGCCAGCTATTTTTCTTTTTGAGTCCCTACTCCGTTGATCCAGAGGAAGGCAAAAAATCCTCGTACTCGAGGTAAAAATTCCTTCCCCACTCCAAATATGGCATCAGAATAAATCCCCGGATCAACGTTCTGTCCTTATAGATCTAGAATTCATAACCTGTAAGGTTATCATTCTCCAAAATTCTTTTACAGAGTTCCCAATGACCACCTCCTCTGGCAGAGAATTCCACAGTCTCACTGCTTTTACAGTAAAGAACCCCCCGTCTGTGCTGGTGTAGAAACCTTCTTTCCTCTAGACATAGAGGATGCCCCTTGTTATAGATACAGTCCTGGGTATAAATAGATCATGGGAGAGATCTCTGTATGGTCCCCTGATATATTTATACATAGTTATTATAGGTCGCCCTTAAGCCTTCTTTTTTTCTAAACTAAATAACCCTAATTCTGATAATCTTTCTGGGTACTGTTGTTCTCCCATTCCCTGTATTACTCTGGTTTCCCGTCTTTGAACCCTCTCCAGCTCCACTATATCTTTCTCGTACACTGGTGCCCAGTACTGTACACAATATCCTATGTGTGGTCTGACTAGTGATTTGTACAGTGGTAGAATTATTTCCTTGTTGTGGGCATCTAAGCCCGTATTGATGCACCCCATGATTTTATTTGCCTTGGCAGCAGCTGCCCGACACTGGTCGCTACAGCTAAATTTACTGTTAACTAAGACTCCCAAGTCCCTTTCCACATCAGTCGTCCCAAATGTTTTCCCATTTAATACATAATCCCAGCCCGGATTTTTCCTCCCCATGTGCATTACCTTACATTTATCAGTGTTGAATCTCATCTGCCACTTCCCAGCTCAAACCGCCAACCTACCCAGATCCATTTGTAACAGTGCACTGTCCTCTATAGTGTTTACCGCTTTACAGAGTTTAGTGTCATCTGCAAAGATTGCTACTTTTCCCTCTACATTAATGAATATATTAAATAGAACAGGACCCAAGACGGACCCCTGTGGTCCCCACTAGTAACAGGCACCCAATCAGAATAAGTACCATTAATAACCACCCTCTCTTTCCTATCACTTAGCCAGTTGCTTACCTACTTGCACACATTCTCCCAAACCTTCTCATGTTAGCCCAATCCTTCTCATTTTATGCTCCAACCTTTTATGTGGAACCGTATCAAATGCTTTGGAAAAATCCAGGTATACGACATCCAGCGATTGCCTCTGGTTCAGTCTGGAGCTCACCTCCTCATAAAAACTGATCAGGTTAGTTTGACAGGACCGATCCCTCATAAAGCCAAGCTGATATGGGGTCATACGTTTATTTTAGAGTCCCTGAATATTAAAAATAGGGGTCTGTCTATTACATTACTTAATTCCTTTAGAACATGGGGGTGAATGACCTGTACTTCTTCCTGGGTTAGACAGATGACCTGTACCGGAGAGTTTACCTTATCTCGCTGTATTTCACCTGGCATTTCATTTTCCTCGGTGAATACAGTAAAATCAGCCACCCCTGTGCAAATCACCAATTTAGGCCTCAAATGTACATAGTGCGCTCTCACTCCTGAGCCTTGTTGTGCGTCCGCAGAGTATTTTACGCCCACATATGGGGTATTTCTGTACTCAGGAGAAATTGCGTTACAAATTTTGGGTGTCTTTCTTTCCTTTAACCGCTTGTGAAAATAAAAAGTATGGAGCAACACCAGCATTTTAGTGTAAAAATATATTTTTTTTTTACACTAACATGCTGATGAAGCCCCCCAACTTTTCCTTTTCATTAGGGGTAAAAGGAGAAAAAGCCCTCCAAAATTTGTAACGCAATTTCTCCCGAGTATGGAAATACCCCATACGTGGCACTAAACTGTTTCCTTGAAATAAGACAGGGCTCCGAAGTGAGAGAGCGCAATACGCATTTGAGGACTAAGTTGGGGATTGCATAGGGGTGGACATAGGGGTATTCTATGCCAGTGATTCCCAAACAGGGTGCCTCCAGTTGTTGCTAAACTCCCAGCATGCATGGACAGTCAGTGGCTGTCTGGAAATGCTAGGAGTTGTTGTTTTGCAACAGCTGGAGGCTCCGTTTTGGAAACACTGCCGTACTATACATTTAAATTTTTATTGGGGGGGGGGGGGGGGGGGGGGGGGGGGGGGGGGGGGGGGCAGTGTAAGGGGGTGTATATGTAGTGTTTTGCCCTTTATTATGTGTTAGTGTAGTGTAGTGTTTTTAGGCAACATTCGCACTGGCGTGTTACGGTGAGTTTCCCGCTAGGAGTTTGCGCTGCGGCGAAACATTTGCTGCAGCTCAAACTTGAAGCAGAAAACTCACTGTAAACCCGTCCATGTGAATATACCCTGTACATTCACATGGGGGGGGGGGCAAACCTCCAGCTGTTTCAAAACTACAACTCCCAGCATGTACTGACAGACCGTGCATGCTGAGAGTTGTACCTTTGCAACAGCTGGAGGCACACTGGTTGGAAAACCTTCAGTTAGGTTCTGTTACCTAACTCAGTATTTTCCAACCAGTGTGCCTCCAGCTGTTGCAAAACTACAACTCCCGGCATGTACTGATCACCAAAGGGCATGCTGGGAGATATAGTTATGCAACAGCTGGAGGTACGCAACTACAACTCCCAGCTGTTTGGGCATGCTGGGATTTGCAGTTTTGCAACATCTGGAGAGCTACAGTTTAGAAACCACTGCACAGTGATCTCCAAACTGTGACCCTCCAGATGTTGCAAAACTACAAATCCCAGCATGCCCAGACAGCAAACAGCTGTTTGAGCATGCTAGGAGTTGTAGTTTTGCAAGATCTGGAGGGATCTGATGACCCCCCTGGGCATTTGCGTGGGGTGCCTGCTGATCGATATCAGTCCCCGCCGCTCGCCGGTGTATAGGTACGCCCTGGGTCCTTAAGTACCAGGGAGCGAAGGCATACCTGTACGCCTTGGGTCCCTAAGTTGTTCAAGGGCCTACACTTTCATATTTAACCTTTTTGCTATTTATATAGTTATAGAACATTTTGGGGTCAGTTTTACTCTCTTTGGCAATTAATCTTTCTGTCTCTATTTTTACATATTTTACATTTTTCTCTATAGTTTTTTAATGCTTCTTCTCTGCCATCTTGTTTTAGTAGTTTAAATGCTTTATTTTTGTCATTTATTGCCCCCTTAACATTTTTATTCATCCATATTGTTTTTCTTTTATTCCTGACCCTTTTATTCCCATAAGGTATATACATCTTACAGTGAGAATTTAAGATATCTTTAAAAGTCTCCCATTCAGCATCCGTATTCTTGTTTTTGAGGACCTTATCCCATTTTATATTGTTAAGGGCTTCTCTTCTGAGTTGGTCAAACTTTGCCTTCCTAAAGTTCATTGTTTTTGTGGCCCCTCGAGAGATTCCCTTATTGAAGAACAAGTTATAATGTATTATATTATGATCACTATTTCCCAGGTGTCCTTCTACTTGCACATTAGTTACTCTGTCAGGTCTGTTGGTTAATATTAAGTCTAGTAGGGCGCCCCCTCTGGTCGGACCCTGCACCATTTGGGAGAGATAATTGTATTTAGCTATAGTCAGAAACCTGTTTCCTTTATGAGATTCACAGGTCTCAGTCTCCCAGTTTATATCAGGATAGTTAAAGTCCCCCATTATTATCACCTCATTCTGATTTGCTGCCTTGTTTATTTGCCTCAGTAGTTGATCTTCTGCCTCTTCCATTATATTTGGTGGCTTATAACAAACCCATATCAGAATTTATTTTTATCTCCATATATTTCTACCCATAATCACTCCACATCGTTTCCCTCCCATATATCCTCCCGCAGTGCGGCCTTCAGACTGGACTTTACATAAAGACAATCTCCTTCCCCTTTCCGTTTTGTCCGATCCTTCCTGAATAGACTATAACCCTGTATGTTGACCACCCAGTCACAGCTATCGTCCAACCAAGTATCTGTTATACCCACTACGTCATAATCCTCCTCAGACATCAACCACTCCAGTTCATCAGTTTTATTGTTCAGACTTCTGGCATTAGTCAACATGCAATTCAATGGTGTGTGTTTTTTCTTCCTACGAGGCCTATCCCTATTAACTATTCTGCAACCAGGAAAACCCCTTTAAGTGACAAATTCCCCTTTAAGTGACAAATTCATCTCTGCCACATCCATGCAGAACTCTCTTTTCTGGAGTTGCCAGTTACTATCTATAGCTCCATTATGACAAACTAGGTCAATCTAATCTTGACATGAATGCATACAGATAGAACCAGTCTATTACGCATTTGGATAAATGTACAATTGAATGTTTGTTCTTTTGAAGCAGGTTAGCTAATCCTTCTTTAAGACCCATATGACAATATGTTCTTTTTTTTGCCTACGTCCAACATTCGCCTAAGGGGTTGTGACCACTGCAAAGTGAAAACTGAAATTTGTTTATTTAAGGCTGTTTGCAACTTTTTGTGCGCATGGAAAATGCTGAAAAATGGCTATTAGTACATTATTAAGAATTATGTGATGTAAAACCTTTCTTAGATTTTCTCATTAGCACTGTACTATTTGTGTTATTTCTGCAGTTGTAACTATGGTGTAAATGGAAGATGTCAGACTCTTTCTTGGGTGGGGGGTCTGGGCTCTGAGTCCCCCACCGTTTGCTAGAACAAAGCTGTTACAATGTTTATTAGAGCTCATAGAAGTTCCCTTTAGCTTTTTCTATGTTTGTTCGGGCAAGCTAAAAAGACATATAGACCGTAATGTACTATAGGTGTATGGGCTGTCTTCCAAGTCCAAGCTGCTATGTGCTTTCTAATGTTTTGGGTCTTAGAGGCCAGACCCCCCCCCCCCCCTCCTCGATTTAACCATCTGACAAAACTCCATAGAATATGAGACATTTTGAACAGTTGGATGCCCATTTATTAAAAATGCCACTTAAAGAACAAAAAGCTGTCATGGCCCAAGCTGGTAAGTTACCCCTATACTCCTATATACCAATATTTGTGTGTAGAGATGACGCAGTAATGTATCTGATGTTTGACTTCCATAACCTCGTAGACAGCGCAGCACAGGAAGTAAGTATTAATATAGTCTCTACACCAACCCCATACTATACATCTCATACAGGTACCGGCCTCCCACGTATATTTGTTTTCTCAGTATAGACCCAGACACCTGACAGCAGAGCGCACGGACCTCTCCTGGCAAACAGGGCTGACAACACTTCATTAGAACACTTTAGATGAAAGCTTCTGTTTTCTGTTTGCAGACTAGAAATGTAGAAACTGGTGACAGCCCAGGAAAGGCAAACAACACCATACAAAGGTATAGTTAGGGGGGCTGGTAGGACATATTTGGAAGGGGGGGGACAAGCATAATTTTCTATCCTTATGGTATTTTTGTGGTCCTTCCCTTCTTTTTTGTGTTTTCCCCCCTTTCACGCTGCTTCTGTGTGATTGCCCGAACCTGTACTTTATGTCTGTTTTGTTCTTGTTCTGATTGTGGCTAATGGGCACTTATATGAGGTGCCGCCTCTCTACCTTGGCAGTGTCACAGAAATGTAGTTTCTTGGCTGCCAGTTTGCAGGAAGAATTCAGCATCAGCACCGGCCCACTTAGGACTTGGCCTTGACATAGGGGACAATGTATTGCACCATAGCAATGCTTTGTAAGAGAAGGGTCAATAGGAGGACATATAAGGTGGAGCTTAGAAAAAGTAGAGCAGAATGCGTCAGTGACCCTGTGTAGTGCTATTGGAACCTGCAGCCAGTATTGCCATACCACAAGACAGTGGGCAAAGAAATGAAGGATAATGGGAGCATCTACTACATAGATTATACAGAGGATAGAATGATGGACCACCCTTAGGCTTACTGCAGGGACAATGCTTCGAGTTGTATAGAATGAGTGGACAACAGGGGACAATTGCAACTACCTCCTCCTGTACACTATAGTGAAATGTTTAAGAAGTCAATACTGTGTCCTTCAAACATTTGTTATCCAGTAATAAAATGACTGGTGATATCTTACTAATTTATATGAGCAGTCCCTTAAAGGGAGGGCACCCTTTCAAAAGAACTTGTGGCCGGGGCCATACTCCTGTGTTGCCCAGAATAGTAAAAAAAGTGCACATTGGACCTTGCAAATCAGGATTATAAGAAAGATGGTGGTGTAGAAGCCATGACAGCCTGTGCAGGACAAAGTGGCTTGTGCAACCTCACAAGTTGGGTAATGGCAGGCAGGCTTCTCACCTTTCATAGATCCATACCAGTCCAGTACAATAGGATGATGGGCTAAATTGACAATCACTTTGGTACAATATGGAAGCAGGTCAAGGTCCCCAACCTTGGTTTGATAATAACTCAGGAAAGTTGTGTCAGTGTTTCATGAACCAAGTTGTTCCACTAAAACATCTGTGTCATTCTTCAGGGCCCTGCTTACTGTTCCTTCAAGGGCTGGACGCTGGGGTGGGGGATACTGGTAAGCAGAGGGTATTCACCAGAGTATTTGCTGATAATCTGAATAATTCTAAATAACTAGTTTATTTAAAGCAGAAAGGGATGTCCAGCGCAAGGTGCAAGATAATCAGGTTACTTTATTGAAGGATAATATTATACAAAACAGGTAGCAGGACGAAGACCGACGCGTTTCGGATCACGCAGGATCCTTAGTCATGGCATAGCACACACTTAAAACAAGAGACTTTATGTAATCATAAAAACATCATGTGCAGATGACATCTCACTCATCTAGATGGAAAATGTGGAGACTGGATTATGTCCATACAAAATGGAGAAGAGAGAGGAGTAGGGGATATAAATAAAAGAGAAAAACTAAAACATGAATGAAAATAAGTGCGAAACTACAAATCTCAAAGGCCAAAGACGTATAAAAAGAGATCATATATATTAAATGTTAATATGTTAAAATTAAATCATGTCTCTCATTCATTCCTTTTGGTTCTCGAGTTTCTAGAATGAATATCCAATAAGACTCCCTGTTAAATTTACGTCTCAGATCCCCTCCTCTAATATTATTGCTGTCTCTCTCGTAATAGTGCTAAGGCACAGCTAGTTTTTTTTAGGTTTGTTATCCCTTTAGGAGCCAAGTATAGCGACTAAGAAGCGAAAGATGGAAAATTCGCCGGGCAGTTGACTAAACCCCTCTGGAAATGAGTTCAAAAGTAAAGGTGCGTTCACACTGAGTAATTCAAGAGGAATTTACTCGAGTAATTCCTTTTGAATTCTTCGCTTAGAAATAATTAACACCTGCTTTGCCATTGACTTCAATGTATTTTACTCTGCACAGTTCACACTGCGTAAATTCCACTCACGGAATTCCGCCGTACAATTCCGTTCCGCTAGAAGAAAGAACGTGTTCATTTTTCTTGCGGAATATGTGAGAAGAAGTCCATTGTAGTCAATGGTAAAAATATTTCCACTTGACATGGTTTCTGTACAGAATTTACGTGGAATTTGCACGAAAAAGAAAAATAAATAAAAAGGGAAATTCCAATTGGTGGTTGTTGTCCAGCAAAAAAACAAACAAACAAAAAAAAATAAACAGTTTTCTCCTATATTCCGTGTGGAAGATCTGCGTTAATTCTGCACGATTTTGGTGCAAATTTCGTGTGAAATTTTTACACCAAGATTCCTCTCCTATTCCTCAGTGTGAATGCACCCTAACTGTTTCCCAAGATCTAGGTCACAACTACTAGATTCATGTATTATTCAGTCAAGAAACGTATCCAGTATTTCTACACATCAACAATGGTCAGTATAAAACAAATGATGTGTGGACTCTGGGCGCCCTCCCATAAACACATTACATCGCTGTTTGTAGATTTCTTTATTTTCAACAGCATCCAGCAACCATAAAATGTGCAAAAAAGGCTGCCAAACATATTCTGGGGCCACTCTCAGGAAAACAGTTTTTAATGCTTCTCACCATAGATAAGAGACACCTGCGTTGTCCGGCCGCTGCTCACCCGTCTTGCCTACATAGGAATTAAAATGGATGCTCTGTTGTACCAAATGTGCAAGTTACAAGGGATTGGAGGAGATGATGGCTGGCAGCGATGACTTTTGGTTAGCAATTACCTAATGTGAATATCAGGCACTAGATATTGGAGATGAAACTCATGAGGTTTCTCAACACAACACCTGTAGGTGTGACGCATGTTGGGAAGCCGCATGCCCATCCATTATTGAAATAAGAGAAAGAAATGCAAATGTGAACTCGTCTTATACAGGGTGGGCCATTTATATGGATACACCCTAATAAAATGGGAATGGTTGGTGATATTATCTTCCTGTTTGTGGCACATTAGTATATCTGAGGGGGGAAACTTTTCAAGATGGGTGGTGACCATGGCGGCCATTTTGAAGGCGGACATTTTGAATCCAACTTTTGTTTTTTCAATAGGAAGAGGGTCATGTGACACATCAAACTTATTAAGAATTTCACAAGAAAAACAATGATGTGCTTGGTTTTAACTTAACTTTATTCTTTCATAAGTTATTTACAAGTTTCTGACCACTTATAAAATGTGTTCAATGTGCTGCCCATTGTGTTGGATTGTCAATGCAACCCTCTTCTCCCACTCTTCACACACTGATAGCAACACCGCAGGAGAAATGCTAGCACAGGCTTCCAGTATCCGTATACACTGCTATATACTACTATATACACTGCAGGAGAAATGCTAGCACAGGCTTCCAGTATCCTTATACACTGCTATATACTACTATATACACTGCAGGAGAAATGCTAGCACAGGCTTCCAGTATCCGTATACACTGCTATATACTACTATATACACCGCAGGAGAAATGCTAGCACAGGCTTCCAGTATCCGTATACACTGCTATATACTACTATATACACCGCAGGAGAAATGCTAGCACAGGCTTCCAGTATCCGTATACACTGCTATATACTACTATATACACCACAGGAGAAATGCTAGCACAGGCTTCCAGTATCCGTAGTTTCAGGTGCTGCACATCTCATATCTTCACAGCATGGACAATTGCCTTCAGATGAACCCAAAGATAAAAGTCTAAGGGGGTCAGATCGGGAGACCTTGGGGCCATTCAACTGGCCCACGACGACCAATCCACTTTCCAGGAACCTGTTCATCTAGGAATGCTCGGACCTGACACCCATAATGTGGTGGTCACCATCTTGCTGGACAAACTCAGAGAACGTGCCAGCTTCAGTGAATAAAGAGGTAAACACATCATCATGTAGGCCACTGGATATGCAAAATTGCTACAAAAAAAAAGATTGGACTTCCCCTGTCATCAGGGACCTGCAGAGACATTTTGGGGGGGAGGGGCTGAAGTAGAAAAAAATGCCACCATCCATATGTTAATACAACACAAGTTCTGAGTTAAGGGACCTCTCACAGTCATCTCAGTTAACTCAGACCACATCACTCCACGGAGGTCCCAATCAGTGAGGGCATCACAGGGCAGGAGCATTAAAAGGGCAGGGGCTAAAGCTTCCTTTTGGGTCTATGTGTACACGTCCCTGCCTGTCATATCTGGCATCATGCCAATGGACCTTTAGTTGGGGAACTCAGTAGATGGATTTTGAGTCTTGCAACATATACAGTATACAGTGACCCCCCGACCTACGATGGCCCAGACATTTCCAGATCATTTCAACATACGATGGCCCAGATCATTTCAACATACGATTGCCTCTCAGAGGCCATAGCATGTTGAAGGCAGCATCAACATACGATGCTTTTGTATGTCGGGGCCATCACATAAACGGCTATCCGGCAGCGCAGACTGCTTCAGCTGCCACCAGATAGCCGTTTACGGTGCCCTGTGTGGTCCGGTGATGTCTATTACCTGTCCTCGGAGCTCCGGCGCGTCCTCTTCAGGATCCTCTGCATCATCAGCGCTCTCCATCGTCGTCATCACGTCGCTGCACACGCCGTCCCATCATCCAATAGGAGCGGCTTGCGTAGCGGCGTGATGGCGGCGACGCAAAGCGAGGATGCCGTGGATGCAGAGGCCTTGCCGGAGCGGCATTGACATCCCTGGGACGCAGCGACAGCGATGGAAGGTGACATCTAGGGCAGTGGTGACGGTCGGGAGCGGCGGGGACACGCGAGTATAACCTCCAATACCAGTGGTCTTCAACCTGCGGACCCCCAGATGTTGCAAAATTACAACTCCCAGCATGCCCGGACAGCCAACGGCTGTCCGGGCATGCTGGGTGTTGTAGTTTTGCAACATCTGGAGGTCCGCAGGTTGTAGACCACTGTCCTATAGTTTACATTGCACGGATCCCTCAACATACGATGGTTTCAACAAACGATGGTCCATTTGGAACGGATTACCATTGTATGTTGAGGGACCACTGTATATATATATATGTTACGCCGAGCGCTCCGGGTCCCCGTTCCTCCCCGGAGCGCTCGCCTCATCCTCGCTACTACAGCGCCCCGGTCAGATCCACTGACCGGGTGCGCTGCGGTACCGCCTCCAGCCGGGATGCGATTCGCGATGCGGGTGGCGCCCGCTCGCGATGCGCACCCCGGCTCCCGTACCTGACTCGCTCTCCGTCGGTCCTGTCCCGGCGCGCGCGGCCCCGCTCCCTAGGGCGCGCGCGCGCCGGGTCTCTGCGATTTAAAGGGCCACTGCGCCGCTGATTGGCGCAGTGGTTCTAATTAGTGTGTTCACCTGTGCACTCCATGTATATACCTCACTTCCCCTGCACTCCCTCGCCGGATCTTGTTGCCCTTGTGCCTAGTGAAAGCGTTCCCTTGTTTGTTCCTAGCCTGTGTTCCAGACCTCCTGCCGTTGCCCCTGACTACGATCCTTGCTGCCTGCCCCGACCTTCTGCTACGTCCGACCTTGCTTCTGTCTACTCCCTTGTACCGCGCCTATCTTCAGCAGTCAGAGAGGTTGAGCCGTTGCTAGTGGATACGACCTGGTCACTACCGCCGCAGCAAGACCATCCCGCTTTGCGGCGGGCTCTGGTGAATACCAGTAGTGACTTAGAACCGATCCACTAGCACGGTCCACGCCAATCCCTCTCTGGCACAGAGGATCCACCTCCTGCCAGCCGGCATCGTGACAGTAGATCCGGCCATGGATTCCGCTGAGGTGCCGCTGTCAAGTCTTGCCGACATTTCCACGATGATCACCCAACGAAATCACCAGCTGGCATACTTGACCACCGTGACACAGCAACTGAAGTCACAGTTACAGCAGCTGCTGTCACTGACACAGCAGCTGCAACTGCAACAACCATCTCCTCCGCCGGCTCCTGCAACTCCTCCGCAGCGTCCGGCCGCTCCTAACCCCTGCTTGTCCCTGCCGGACAAATTTGATGGGGACTCTAGACTCTGCCGTGGTCTCCTTTCTGGAAAGGCCTTGTCTTGGGCCACACCGCTCTGGGACCGCAATGATCCTGCCACAGCCACAGTCCAGTCCTTCTTCGCTGAGGTCCGTGGTGTCTTCGAGGAGCCTGCCCGAGCTTCTTCTGCCGAGACTGCCCTGCTGAACCTGGCCCAGGGTGTTTCTTCCGTTGGCGAGTACGCCATTCAGTTCCGTGCTCTTGCTTCCGAGTTGTCCTGGAATAGTGAGGCCCTCTGCGCGACCTTTAAAAAAGGCCTATCCAGCAACATTAAAGATGTTCTGGCCGCACGAGAAACTCCTGCTAACCTACATGAACTCATTCATCTTGCCACTCGCATTGACATGCGTTCTTCCGGATGGCGTCTGGAGCTCCGCCTGGATATGGACTTTGTTCGCACGAGGCGTTTTTTCCCCCCGGCTCCTCTCTCCTCTGGTCCTCTGCAATCCGTTCCTGTGCCTCCCGCCGTGGAGGCTATGCAGGTTGACCGGTCTCGCTTGACACCTCAAGAGAGGACACAACGCCGCATGGAGAATCTTTGCCTGTACTATGCCGGTACCGAACACTTCCTGAAGGATTGTCCTATCCGTCCTCCCCGCCTGGAAAGACGTACGCTGAATCCGCACAAAGGTGACACAGTTCTTGATGTCAACTCTGCTTCTCCACGCCTTACTGTGCCTGTGCGGATATCTGCCTCTACCTTCTCCTTCTCTACTATGGCCTTCTTGGATTCCGGATCTGCAGGAAATTTTTTTTTGGCCTCTCTTATCAACAGGTTCAACGTCCCTGTGACCAGTCTCGCCAGACCCCTCTACATCAATTGTGTTAACAATGAAAGATTGGACTGTGCCGTGCGTTACCGCACGGAACCCCTCCTAATGTGCATCGGACCTCTTCACGAAAAAATTGAGTTTTTGGTCCTCAGGTTCTTTGGCCCCAAGAAGAGGGGGAGACCCAAGGGGGGGGGTACTGTTACGCCGAGCGCTCCGGGTCCCCGTTCCTCCCCGGAGCGCTCACCTCATCCTCGCTACTACAGCGCCCCGGTCAGATCCACTGACCGGGTGCGCTGCGGTACCGCCTCCAGCCGGGATGCGATTCGCGATGCGGGTGGCGCCCGCTCGCGATGCGCACCCCGGCTCCCGTACCTGACTCGCTCTCCGTCGGTCCTGTCCCGGCGCGCGCGGCCCCGCTCCCTAGGGCGCGCGCGCGCCGGGTCTCTGCGATTTAAAGGGCCACTGCGCCGCTGATTGGCGCAGTGGTTCTAATTAGTGTGTTCACCTGTGCACTCCATGTATATACCTCACTTCCCCTGCACTCCCTCGCCGGATCTTGTTGCCCTTGTGCCTAGTGAAAGCGTTCCCTTGTTTGTTCCTAGCCTGTGTTCCAGACCTCCTGCCGTTGCCCCTGACTACGATCCTTGCTGCCTGCCCCGACCTTCTGCTACGTCCGACCTTGCTTCTGTCTACTCCCTTGTACCGCGCCTATCTTCAGCAGTCAGAGAGGTTGAGCCGTTGCTAGTGGATACTACCTGGTCACTACCGCCGCAGCAAGACCATCCCGCTTTGCGGCGGGCTCTGGTGAATACCAGTAGTGACTTAGAACCGATCCACTAGCACGGTCCACGCCAATCCCTCTCTGGCACAGAGGATCCACCTCCTGCCAGCCGGCATCGTGACAATATATATGTATAAATGTATTTTGCACTTGTGATTTTCAGTGTGTTTTATAAATAGCACGCTGCAAAAAGTTAGGTGTTTGTTACCCATGTATAGATATCTCCTTGCAATGTGTCTCTAGAATTAGGTATATATTTGTCCCTCAGGTGTATTTAAGCTATGATTAAATGATGACATCTGTAATTCGGTGATGGCTGATCAGTCTGTCTAATGTGCCATTTACTCCGTATATAAAGTGAAGCCTGCGGTCATGCATTATAGGAAAGGATTCTAAGTGACTGCTGGGGAGGAGGGGGGGGTTGGTGTCACTCCGGCTGAAACGCTGTGTATCCTGAAGGAATGGTGGTGGGAGGGGTGGGGGTGCGTGGGTGCTCGCCTGCAAATTACAGCCGTTTCTGCTCTGTCTGTGCTTTCTGCAGACCTGTCAGAACTCTGCTGCTTCCAAGTTGTTGAAATCTCCCAATTACCCAGTGAAGAGAGAATAATGATGGTTCATAGAAGAGCCGAAACCAACCAGAATCCGTCCAGGGAGAACAGAAGCAAAGCTCTCTTATCAGGAACACTGTGCCAAGGCCCCCGCGCTCTCCAGGAGGTGAGGACATCCTACTCATGCACACACACTAATGGGAAGACCGATCGCTTCCTCCATGTGGCCTCACCAGAACGCTCTCATCCTTTCCCAGCGGCCCAATTATTATGTTGTAATGTGTTCTATGCCTGCGAGTGCAGTGACTAAAGCGTTCTGTAACGTAAAGCCTGGCGTACAGGAAAACACACTTCATTAAAAAGGTCATTGCTGTTTGCTTAAAAAACGACTAAATAGCGCCATGAAATGACCCATGTGATACGACATTATCAGAAAATACAGCATCTCACATTAGTGAGGCCACCCCCACACATTTTTGAACATATTTTATTCTATCTTTTCATGTGACAACACTGAAGAAATAAAACTCTGCAACAATGTAAAGTAGTGAGGGTACAGCCTGTATAACAGTGTTTAATGTTGCGTCCCCTCAAAATAACCCAACACACATCCATTAATGTCGGAACTTTGGCAACAAAAGTGAGTGCACCCCTAATGGAAAAGTCCAAATTGGGCCCTATTAACCATGTTCCCTCCCCAGTGTCATGTGACTTTTGTGTTATAAGGTCTCAGGTTTGAATGGAAAAGGTGTCTTAAATTTGGTGTCATTGCTCTCATATCCTCTAATACTGGTCAATGGAAGTTCAACATGGCCCCTCATGGCAAAGAACTCTCTGAGGATAGATAAAGATAGCTAAGGCTATGAGAAGATTGTCAAGACCCTGAAACTGACAATACTACGGTTTCCCAGAACAGGTTCCACTCAGAACAGGCCTCACTATGGTTAACCAAAGAAGTTAAGTGCAGATGCTCAACATCATATCCAGAGGTAGTCTTTGGGAAATAGATGTATGAGTGCTGCCAGCATTGCTGCAGAGATTGACGGAGTTAAGGGGTAAGTCTGTCAGTGCTCAGACCATACACCGCACACTGCATCAAATTGGCTGTTGTTCCAGAAGGAAGCACAAGAAAACCTACAAACTCTGCTGAAGACAAAAAGACTAAGGACGTGGAACCATGTCCTGTGGTCTGATGAGACCAAGATAAACTTATTTGGTTCCATTGGTGTCAAGTGTGTGTTCCAGCAACCAGGTGAGGAGGAAAAAGACAAGTGTGTCTTACCTACAGTCAAGCATGGTGATGGAAATGAGTATTGCTGGCACTGGGGAGCTACAGTTCATTGAGGGAACCATGAATGCCAACATTTACCGTGACATACTGAAGCAGAGCATGAACCCCTCCCTTCAGAGACAGGGTCACAGGGCAGTATGTAAACCCCAAACACTTCCAGGATGACCACTGCCTTCCAAAAGAAGCTGAGGGTAGAGGTGATGGACTGGCCAAGCATGTCGTCAGACCTAAACCCCATTGACCATCGGTGGGGGATCCTCACAGGGAAGGCTGGGGAGTGCAAAGTCTCTAACATCCACCAGTTCTGTAATGTCATGGAGGGGTGTAAGAGGACTCCAATGGCAACCTGTGTAGCTCTGGTGAACTCCATGCCCAAGAGGCTTTAGAAAGTAATGTTGGCCACACAAAAATATTAACACTTAGGGGGAGATTTATCAAAACCTGTCCAGAGGAAAAGTTGCCCATAGCAACCAATCAGATCGCTTCTTTCATCTTGTTAAAAATGAAAAAAGCGACGTGATTGGTTTCTATGGGCAACTTTTCCTCTGGACAGGTTTTGATAAATCTCCCCCTTAGGTCCTAATTTGGACATTTTACAGACCTTCTCCACTGTCACAGTGTCAGTCCCTGCTGCACAGCACTTCCTTGTAT
The DNA here is from genome assembly GCF_029499605.1 of Hyla sarda. Lineage (NCBI taxonomy): Eukaryota > Metazoa > Chordata > Amphibia > Anura > Hylidae > Hyla > Hyla sarda. Next base: position 55,406,675 of record NC_079195.1, read on the forward strand.
TGGTATTGGCATAAGAACCTGCCTGCTCAGCAAATTACTGGCTGAAATGGTATCTCACCTCCACCAGCGATTGCCTGAGCAGGCAGGTCCTTGTATTCACACTGACACTGAAATGTTAGGTAGCAGGGACCAACACTGTGACAAGAGGTGGCTGTAGTGGAGAAGGTAAGTTTCCTTTAGATTTTACTGCAGTCTGGGCCTGATATGCTATAAAAAGGAATAAACTCTGTACTGATCGGTTTGATCGATGCCCATATTTGAAACGGGTCTCCTCATGTCAAAGGAGCCATATCTGGGCCCCATACAACATGGATGGTAACAAACTACAAGTGATGAAGACGTAGAGGGAAAAACACCCTTCAGTCTTTATGATAGCAAAACTTTGGCCCCACAATAAGGGGTGGTATTTTAATCTTAGACATGGGGCCCTTTCTTTTATTTGTATGTCAATTCTCAGTAGGGCATGGCACCTAGAATCAATGCTTCAAATTATTTGACATCCATTGGGACATGGAACAATTCATACAACAGAAAAAAAAACATGTACAGTATATTCCTCCATACAAAATCAGAGGTATCAGGTAGTATAATATGCCCTTATATGATTAAGGGGATTATTATGACATAACAACTTAAAGTTTGATAAGAGTCTTAAAGGGGTTGTCCAGCAAAAGAGAGAACCTGTTCGTGGTGTCAAAAAATCTAATAAAGCAACTTACTAATGTTATTAGCCATATTGCCCAGATCTCTCTATATCAGCTCTGCTCTCTCCCTTGTAGCTGTGACATACCGTCACACACAGAGCTCTTATCTCTGCACTCCACTACTAATATTACTGTTTATTACATTTTAAAGGGGTACTAGACATCTTATCCCCTATGCTAAGAATGGGGGATGGGAAGTCTGATCGCAGGGGGCCCGATGCTGGGGACCCCTGTGATCCCCCTGGTGCAGGAGGGAGCTTTGCTCTGTGCCTGATGACTGGCGATGCAGGGGCTGGAGGATCGTGACGTCACGGCCCCGCCCCCTCGTGACATCATACCCCGCCCCCTCAGTGCAAGTCTGTGGGAGGGGGCGTGACGGATAAGATGTGGGTAAAGATGTCTAGGGGCGGAGTATTCCTTTTAAGGCAGCATGAAGCCTTTTTCAGTCACAGTAGTTTCCTTCAGAACAGACTCACTACTGTCTTATCTGAGAAACTCTTCTTGCAGCCTTAAAGGGATATTCCAGGAAAAACTTTTTTTTATATATCAACTGTCTCCAGAAAGTTAAACAGATTTGTAAATTACTTCTATTAAAAATCTTAATCCTTTCAGTACTTATGATCTTCTGAAGTTAAGGTTGTTCTTTTCTGTCCAAATCCTCTCTGATGACACGTGTCTCGGGAAACGCCCAGTTTAGAAGCAAATCCCCATAGCAAACCTCTTCTAAACTGGGCGTTTCCCGAGACAGGTGTCATCAGAGAGGATTTAGACAGAAAAGAACAACCTTAACTTCAGTAGCTCATAAGTACTGAAAGGATTAAGATTTTTTAATAGAAGTAATTAACAAATCTGTTTAACTTTCTGGAGCCAGTTGAAATATATAAAAAAGTTTTTTTCCTGGAATACCCCTTTAAAATCTTCCACAGCGTCACAGCTACAGGCCAGGCTGTTCAGCTGATAATGGAGAGATCTGTGCAGTTTGGCTAAATACTTTATATTAGTAAGTTTCCTTTTTGACATCATACACAGGCTGTTTCTGTCGCTGGACAGCCCTTTTAATACAGCCATTTGTCCCAATTCTTAAAGTGTTAAAATAAAAAGAGAACCTATATTTCCTTTTGATCTTATCACTGCTGTCGAGTAGCAGCATAAATGTGCTTGTGTACCCATGTCATTGCTGCACCCAATTACTGGCCATATAGAGTTCTATGGCACAGCACCTCTGAGGCCAGCAGTTAGCTGCGGTGACACACACACACACACACACATATATATATATATATATATATATATATATATATATATATATATACATATATACATACAGCAACAGGAGAATACAACAGCACACTGCTAGCACAAAGATACAGATGAAACATGAGTATATAGACAAAACATGAGTATATAGATAGAACATGAAAAGCTATACAGCTGTAATGCAATAAATGAAGATATGAAACTATGAAATTATGAGGTACTTAGCTTGCAAATTTGGTGCCAAATAGCGTGGACCGTCCCACCACGGTAAGGTGACCTCCTTCTGGGACGGACCCTACACTCTGAATATGCCTCTGTGTGAACAGTACAGCAGGCATTGCAAGGTCTGAAACATCCAAGGCACCTTATATACACCTAATAGAGGTGGGTGGGGTGCAGGAGCCAACATGGAGGTAGCCACTCCCCAGTATGTGTAATACAACCAAAGAATAAGTTGGCCAGCACTATTGATCCAAACTATTGTAAAAACCTGGCTTGCAAGTGCAGGCTGCTGGGATAAATATACAGCAACAGGAGAATACAGCAGCACACTGCTAGCACAAAGATATAGATGAAACATGAGTATATAGATAAAACATGAGTATATAGATAGAACATGAAAAGCTATACAGCTGTAATGCAATAAATGAAGATATGAAACTATGAAATTATGAGGTACTTAGCTTGCAAATTTGGCGCCAAATAGCATGGACCGTCCCACCACGGTAAGGTGACCTCATTCTGGGACGGACCCTACACTATGAATATGCCTCTGTGTGAACAGTACAGCAGGCATTGCAAGGTCTGAAACATCCAACATCAATGCGGTGAAGTCACCTTACCGTGGTGGGACGGTCCACGCTATTTGGCGCCAAATTTGCAAGCTAAGTACCTCATAATTTCATAGTTTCATATCTTCATTTATTGCATTACAGCTGTATAGCTTTTCATGTTCTATCTATGTACTCATGTTTCATCTATATCTTTGTGCTAGCAGTGTGCTGCTGTATTCTCCTGTTGCTGTATATTTAGCCTAGCAGCCTGCACCTGCAAACCAGGTTTTTACAATAGTTTGGAATTAATAGTGCTGGTCAACTTATTCTTTGGATATATATATATATATATATATATATATATATATATATATATAATATATTTTACAGTGTTCCTGTGTCTCCACCTCTCCCATAAAGATGAATGGAGGGGGCGTGTTTCGATCAGCTGACTTGCTGGGTATGAAACGTGCTCTAGCAGCGCCGAGCCAGGGCCCCGTATGAGAGATCGCGGGTGGTCCCAGTGGTCGGACCCCCGAGATCAGACATTTATCCACTAAATTTCTTATTACTACTGCACATGTTTTTTGAGTACAGAAGGCCAGAGACCACTTCCATCGCTTGGAAAATGAAATTTGCATATGGAGGGAAAATACAGATTGCTCAATATTGGTTAAACAGATATTTTTCAGGGGACGTTATTTTAAAACATCATTACCCACACTATTAACCTGTATATGCTTCTGTCAATTCTCCTTAAAAACGAACGAGAATGTTTTCTGAAACTATATTCTCCTCCAAGGATCTGACATAAAGCTTTGTAATCAGGGGTCAAGTCCTGGGGAAAAAAAGTGTGGGAACTCGCCCTAGGTTTCCACTTAAAGGGGTACTAGACAGAGTACCCCTTTAAGGCTCAAGACGTCACGGTCACGGCCCCTCAATGCAAGTCTATGGGAGGGGGCGTGACGGCCGTCACGCCCCCTCCCATAGACGTGCATTGAGGGGGCATTACTGTGACATCACGAGCCTCTGCCATGCATTACCAGTTATCCGACACGGAGCGAAGTTCACTCTGTGCACCGGATGTCTGGGGTGCCGCAGCCGAGATCGTGGGGGGTCCCCAGCAGCGGGACCCTCGTGATCAGACATCTTATCCCCTATCCTTTGGATAGGGGATAACATGTCTAGGGGCGGAGTACCCCTTCAAGGGCTGGTCCTGCAGGAAAAAGTGCAGGAACTCCGTTCCCATGAGTTCCTGCAAGACTTGAGCCCTGTTTGTAATGCTTCACAATATTGTGTGTGTGTGTCAGCCTGGCTTTGGCATCCTCTAGGTGAAATATCCTAAGTACTGATTCAAGCATTAGTCATTGTTAATCATGCAAACTCTTCAGGGAGATTAAAATAGTTCATATTGTCAATCTGACACCGTTCCTACAATCCAGAAGTGTTATTCAGACACATCAGTACTGGCATTTATTTAGCCAATCCATTATGGTGACTCGACAAATCTATTTTCAGACTTTAAAGGGGTACTCCTATGGAAAAAAAAATTATTCTAATCAACTGGTGCCAGAAAGTTAAACAGTTTTGTAAATGACTTCTATTTAAAAATCGTAATCCTTCCAATACTTATCAGCTGCTGCATACTACAGAAGAAGGTCTTTTCTTTTTTAATATCTTTTCTGTCTGACCGCAGTGCTCTCTGCTGACATCTCTGTCCATTTTAGGAACTGTCCAGAGCAGCATATGTTTGCTATGGGGATTTTCTTCTACTCTGGACAGTTCTTAAAATGGACAGAGATGTCAGCAGAGAGCACTGTGCTCGTGATTAAGCAGAGAGCTCTGTGTTCCAAAAAGAAAAGAATTTTCTCTGTAGTATTCAGCAGCTAATAAGAACTAGAAGGATTAAGATTTTTTAATAGAAGTAATTTACAAATCTGTTTAACTTTCTGGCACTAGTTGAATTAAAAAAATAATTTTTTCCCACCAGAGTACCCCTTTAAGAATGTTGTCATGTGATTGTTACCCAGGAGGTATCAGTTACCAGGTGACTCAAGGGTGACCTATAGGACCCCTGCTAGCCTCCGCAATTAAAGCCCTGGGAGGAGCTAGCTCTCTCTCTTAGTTCCTGAGTCTTTGCTGAGGTCAAGTCGAGTCCTAGAGTGTGTCCAGAGTCATTGGAGGCCTCAAGTCAAGTCCTGCAGCCACAAGTCTACAAAATCTACAAGTAAGCCACAGTCACAGTGTTGTCAGTCACCAGTCAAATCAGTCACAGTCATCATCTTTCAAGTCAACGTGGTCTGCATTAAATTGACCCCATCTACTACAAGTCCCAGCAAGCCCTTAAAGGGATACTCCGCCCCTAGACATCTTATCCCCTATCCAAAGGATAGGGGATAAGATGTCAGTTCGCCGGGGTCTCGCTGCTGGGGACCCTGGTGATCGCTGCTGCAGCACCCCGCTATCATTACTGCGCAGAGCGAGATCGCTCTGCACGTAATGATGGGTAATACAGGGGCCGGAGCACCGTTACGTCACGGCTCCGCCCCTCGTGACGTCACGGCCCGCCCCCGTCAATACAAGTCTATGGGAGGGGGCGTGGCAGTCATCATGCCCTCTGCCATAGACTTGCATTAAGGGGACGGGCCGTGATGTCATGAGGGGCGGAGCCATGATGTCACGCTGCTCCGGCCCCTGTATCGCCCGTCATTACGCACAGAGCGAACTCGCTCTGTGCAGTAATGATGGCGGGGTGCCGCAGTGGCGATCTCCGGGGTCCCCAGCAGCGGGACCGCGGCGATCTAGCATCTTATCCCCTATCCTTTGGATAGGGGATAAGATGCCAGGGGCGGAGTACCCCTTTAAGGTCTCTGAGTCACTGGTTACCTCCGTGGGCCTAGCTGAACTGTATAGACTTTTCCACCGGTCTAACCTCAGTAAAGCTAATGTTCTCTGTAACTTGGCGTTGGAGTCATTATTGCCCCCGTGCCTAGCCCAGGATCCAGCGGTATATCTACAGGTGGTAATGAGGATAAACCACGCCCTGACATCACGAATACAAGGGGTTACTGCCATCTGCCCCTAGGGTAATTCCATATGCCCTGAATCTCACACCTTTATACCACAACTTTTGGCATCCTACGAACAGGATGCGGGTGTGCGCCTTATGCAACAAGTCCTCCCCCAGACTGAACTGTGTCCAGTATTGTCAGAAAATCACATGCCGATGCGAATAAAGTTTGCGCCAGAAAGTGTACAGGACTTTACCGGTGAAAAGGGTTTTACCCGAGGCACGTGTGAAATAGAGGGGGAGAGGAAGAAAATAATGTTATCTGCTACTGTGAACTGTGTGAACTGTATAGAGGTAGTACCTGAAAGGGTTAATTTGGTCCCGTGTGTCCCGCACGCGCGCGTGGTCGCAGCTCCGCCCTATCAGTCCCCAGCGGTGATGCCTCTTCAGTGTTGCGAGGAGGAACCAAAGAGCTGCAAAGTGTTGCACGAATTACAACCGGGTGCCTGCAAAATAGAGGGGGAGCATCCATTGCAGTACCCCCATCAGACAAGTCAAAGCCGTGCTACAGTAAGCAACTTAAAGGAGAATGCACCTTATTTCCCTTAAAGCGACAGCGCACTCAAAATTCAACAGGATGTCAGAACCCAGCTCTCCAGATCAACCAGGTGACAGTGCCCCTTCATCTCCAGCAGCGAGGTCTTCACCTGCTCCTGCAGCCAGGATCTTTCCAGTCCTACCTGCAGTCAGCATCAACAGTCCTGGGGTTCCAGCTTCTGCACTGGTATTCATGGGGAACCCTGTCCTCCCTACCTACAATGGAGACCTCTTCACCTTGAGGGATTTCAAATAAAGGATCCAGAGTATGTTTGTCTTTTACTCTTTCCCTCCTAATCAACAGGTGCAATTGCTCACAGGACAACTACAGGGGCCAGCGTTAGAGGAAGTCCGCACTTAATAGGCCCCGGGAAGGTGACTGTAGAGCAGATCGTTGAAGGACTGTAGCAGGTATTTGAGTCACACTCTCCGTCAGAGGTACGCATCCGCCTGTATGAAAGATGATAAAAGCCAGGTGAGACCTTGAGAGCGTAGGCCGTAGCCCTACAGAGGCCCTAGAGACTGTCCAAAAATTAGATGGCATAACCCCTGAGCAGGACAACAAGGTGTTAATGGACACATTTATTGATGGGGCCCTTAACAAATGGGAAAAAGCCCAGCTGAGAATGTTAGCGGTCCAAAACCCCAATATGTCATTCCCCGCTTTCAAACGACTTTCTATCCAAGTAATTGAGTCCGGGATTGAGGTAGAGGAACCCTGTATTCTAGAGATGAGCGAACTTTTGAAAAATTCGATTCGGCCGATTCGCCGAATTTTTCAAAAAAATGTGATACAATCCAAATTTATTTGCGGTGAATCTATATTAAAAACGGCTATTTCTGGCCTGCAGAGAGCCTCAATAGGGGTGTAGAACACTTTGCTGTGTTCTAACATGCATATGGAGTGTGCTGGGTTAGTGAAATAATACTGTTATTCAGAATAACATGCAGATTACCGGCATCGCTTTTAGAATCACTGCCGCATAGCGGCACAATGACAGAGCCTGGAGGTGGCATCAGTATGAGGAGACCATATAGTTGCTGAATGACACAGCGTGGAGGTGTTGGCAGCATGAGGAGACCATATAGTGGCTGAATGACACAGCATGGTGCTGTTGGCAGCATGAGGAGACCATATAGTGGCTGAATGACACAGCATTGTGGTGTTGGCAGCATGAGGAGACCATATAGTGGCTGAATGACACAGCATGGAGGTGTTGGCAGCATGAGGAGACCATATAGTGGCTGAATGACACAGCGTGGAGGTGTTGGCAGCATGAGGAGACCATATAGTGGCTGAATGACACAGCCTGGAGGTGTTGTCAGCATGAGGAGACCATATAGTGGCTGAATGACACAGCGTGGAGGTGTTGGCAGCATGAGGAGACCATATAGTGTCTGAATGGAACAGCCAGGATTTTGCAGCAGCATGAGTAGACACTAGGCCTTCACAATCCCTAAGATTATAAGATGAATTCTGAAATTTAAACTGAAGATTTTGGGTAGCTAGTGCTACCATAACAAAAGTTTTATTCCCAGACCCAGGCCCAGCAGCATCAGTAAACCATATATTGCCTGAATGACACAGCCTGGAGTTCGCAAAAGCGTAAGGAGACCATTGAAATATAAGAATTTTAAATAGAAATGTAAGATTCTGAAACTGAAATTGAGGATTTTGAAATACTACTTTTATCTCCCAAGTTTTAGTGTCCCAGGCCCCGGCGTGTGGGTACAAAGGACCAAATCTAACAAGGAGTCACATGTCACATGGCAGGACAATGACAGAGCCTGGAGGTGGAATTAGTAGGAGGAGACCATAAAGTGTCACAGCCTGGAGTTGGCTGAAGCATGAGGAGACGTCAGGGCTTCACAATCCCTAAGAAAAAAAGACAAAGTTTGAAATTTAAACTGAAGATTTTGGGTAGCTATTGCTACCATAACAAAAGTTTTTATTCCCAGGCCAAGGGCCAGCAGCATTAGTAAACCATATATTGGCTGAATGACACAGCCTGGAGTTGGCTGAAGCATGAGGAGACCATATAGTGTCTGAATGGCACAGCCTGGAGTTGGCAGAAGCATGACCAGACCATTGAAATTTATGATTTTAAAATTTAATTTTAAGATTTAGAAATTGATATTATGCATTTTGTAATTGAAATTTCACTACTCTGCCTGACATACTTATTGCGTATATGAGGGGAGTACAATACGCTTCACTTCGCTTAAAACAGTATTTGTCTAGAACAGCAGCAGATGTGTACTATTGGCTGTCCTTTCACAGTATATAGACCCTTGACAGATTAACAGGTACAAAATAGTACACTACTTAGATGTAGAGTAGAGAGATAGGTAGATCAGCTCACCAGCTGTGTGTCCCGTCCACGACACGGCAGGTGCACGGCAACACCAAATCACAAGGAGAAGGAGAAAAATGCCAGCGTGAAATGTGCAGAAAGTCCCATTTATTGAATAAATGGGACTTTCTGCACATTCCTTGCTGGCATTTTTCTCCTACTACTTAGATGTAAGTATGTGGTATGCACTAATGAGGGCAGAAAAATGTGCTACAGTATGCTTAAAAATACTTATTTTTACCTGTGTCCCAGATTACTAAATTCCTTTATAATCAGAAATTGTCCGAATACCACCTCACATTCAAAATAATAAAATAATACATACGTTCACTGAAGAAGAGGATCTTTCATTAGATGACAATGTGAGTATTGTGTGTTCCAGTGACACTAGTTCATCGGAGAAATAGGAAAACATGATACAACTTAATTCTGAAACTGAAGAACCACAACAAAGAATGAACGACTTAAATGGGTATTCCAGGCCAAAACTTTTTTTTTATATATCAACTGGCTCCGGAAAGTTAAACAGATTTGTAAATTACATCTATTAAAAAATCTTAATCCTTCCAATAGTTATTAGCTTCTGAAGTTGAGTTGTTGTTTTCTGTCTAACTGCTCTCTGATGACTCACGTCCCGGGAGCTGTGCAGTTCCTATGGGGATATTCTCCCATCATGCACAGCTCCCGGGACGTGACATCATCATTGAGCAGTTAGACAGAAAACCTCAGAAGCTAATAACTATTCGAAGGATTAAGATTTTTTAATAGAAGTAATTTACAAATCTGTTTAACTTTCCGGAGCCAGTTGATATATATAAAAAAAGGTTTTGCCTGGAATACCCCTTTAAAGCCTACTGGAACTGAGGAACTTCAAAATGGTAAATCTACCACCTGGGATAGTCAGTCAATTCCAACAGCCGGTCGTCAGTATCCACAGTTCCCTGTTTCTGCTAGTCCTTGGCAATATTCCTTTAATTACTGGTTTGGTATCAACATGGCAATAATGCTGGGAGAGTTACTCAAGGATAGCCACATGTTTCCTACAATATACAGTCAATATATGGAGACCATCTAGTGGCTGAATGACACAGCCTAGAGGTGGCTGAAGCATGAGGAGACCATATAGTGTCTGAACGGCACAGCCTGGAGTTGGCGGCAGATGAGGAGACAATAGGGCCTCAAAATCTCTAAGAATAAAATTGAAATTTCAATTGAAGATGTATGGTACCTAGTGCTACCATAACCATATATAGTTAATGTCCTAGGCCCAGCAGCATCACTAAACCATGTAGTTGCTGAATTACACAGACAGGAGCAGTCAGCAGCAGGAGTACACAAGAGGGGTTCACAACCCCTAACATTTAAAGGTGAATGTTGAAATCTCAATTAGGCATGTATGTAAGCTAGTGAGAACATCCAAAAATGTGAGGTCTAGTTCCTGAACTAGTTCCTGAAACACACAGTCAGGAGCAGTCATCAGCAGTACACAAGAGGGTTTCATAACCCCTTACATTGAAAGATCAATGTTGAAATCTCAATTAAGAATGTATGTAAGCTAGTGCTAACATCCAAAAATTTATGGCCAAGCCCAGCAGCATCACTAAGCACAGTAGTTCCTGAAACACACAGCCTGGAGCAGGCATCAGCATGAGTTTACAAGAGGGCTTCACAACCCCTAACATTAAAATATTACTGTTGAAATCTGTATAGAAAATGTATAATAGCTAGTAGTGTTGAGCGGCATAGGCCATATTCGAATTCGCGAATATTCGCGAATATATGGACGAATATTCGTCATATATTCTCGTTTTATTTTCGCAAATGCGAATATTCGCGTATGCGAAAATTAACATATGTGAATATTAGCATATACAAAATTAACATACGCGAAAATTCGCATATGCGAAAATTCACATATGCGAATTTTCGCACGCCAGTCTCACACAGTAGTATTAGAGCCTTCTTTACACCACACAAGCTGGAAGCAGAGAGGGGTGATCACTGTGATGTGTACTGTGAAAAAAAAAATAAAAAACAAATAACGAATATTCGTAATTACGAATATATAGCGCTATATTCGTGAAATTCGCGATTTCGCGAATATGCGATATTCGCGAATAATATTCGAATTGCGAATATTCGTGAGCAACACTATTAGCTAGTGCTAAAATCAAAAATTTTTAGGCACAGGCCCAGCAGCATCACTAAACCATATAGTTGCTGAAACACACAGCCTGGATCAGGCAGCAGCAGAAGTACACAAGAGGGCTTAATAACCCATAACATTAAAAGGTGAATATTTAAATCTGTATAGAAGATGTATGATAGCTAGTGTTAACATTAAAAAAAATGTAGACACAGGCCCAGCAGCATCAGTAAGCCAAGTAGTTCCTGAAACACACTGTTATGCCGAGCGCTCCGGGTCCCCGTTCCTCCCCGGAGCGCTCGCTACACTCTCGCTCCCGCAGCGCCCCGGTCAGATCCACTGACCGGGTGCGCTGCGATTCCGCCTCCAGCCGGGATGCGATTTGCGATGCGGGTGGCGCCCGCTCGCGATGCGCACCCCGGCTCCCGTACCTGACTCGCTCTCCGTCGGTCCTGTCCCGGCGCGCGCGGCCCCGCTCCCTAGGGCGCGCGCGCGCCGGGTCTCTGCGATTTAAAGGGCCACTGCGCCGCTGATTGGCGCAGTGGTTCTAATCAGTGTGTTCACCTGTGCACTCCCTATTTATACCTCACTTCCCCTGCACTCCCTCGCCGGATCTTGTTGCCATTGTGCCAGTGAAAGCGTTCCCTTGTGTGTTCCTAGCCTGTGTTCCAGACCTCCTGCCGTTGCCCCTGACTATGATCCTTGCTGCCTGCCCTGACCTTCTGCTACGTCCGACCTTGCTTCTGTCTACTCCCTTGTACCGCGCCTATCTTCAGCAGTCAGAGAGGTTGAGCCGTTGCTAGTGGATACGACCTGGTCACTACCGCCGCAGCAAGACCATCCCGCTTTGCGGCGGGCTCTGGTGAAAACCAGTAGTGACTTAGAACCGGTCCACTAGCACGGTCCACGCCAATCCCTCTCTGGCACAGAGGATCCACCTCCTGCCAGCCGGCATCGTGACAGTAGATCCGGCCATGGATCCCGCTGAAGTTCCTCTGCCAGTTGTCGCCGACCTCACCACGGTGGTCGCCCAGCAGTCACAACAGATAGCGTGATGCTACAGCAGCTACTACCACAGCTTCAGCAATCATCTCCTCCGCCAGCTCCTGCACCTCCTCCGCAGCGAGTGGCCGCCTCAGGCCTACGACTATCCTTGCCGGATAAATTTGATGGGGACTCTAAGTTTTGCCGTGGCTTTCTTTCACAATGTTCCCTGCACTTGGAGATGATGTCGGACCAGTTTCCTACTGAAAGGTCTAAGGTGGCTTTCGTAGTCAGCCTTCTGTCTGGAAAAGCTCTGTCATGGGCCACACCGCTCTGGGACCGCAATGACCCCGTCACTGCCTCTGTACACTCCTTCTTCTCGGAAATTCGAACTGTCTTTGAGGAACCTGCCCGAGCCTCTTCTGCTGAGACTGCCCTGCTGAACCTGGTCCAGGGTAATTCTTCCGTTGGCGAGTACGCCGTGCAATTCCGTACTCTTGCTTCAGAACTTTCCTGGAATAATGAGGCCCTCTGCGCGACCTTTAAAAAAGGCCTATCCAGCAACATTAAAGATGTTCTGGCCGCACGAGAAATTCCTGCTAACCTACATGAACTCATTCATCTAGCCACTCGCATTGACATGCGTTTTTCCGAAAGGCGTCAGGAGCTCCGCCAGGATATGGACTTTGTTCGCACGAGGCGTTTTTTCTCCCCGGCTCCTCTCTCCTCTGGTCCTCTGCAATCCGTTCCTGTGCCTCCCGCCGTGGAGGCTATGCAAGTTGACCGGTCTCGCCTGACACCTCAAGAGAGGACACGACGCCGCATGGAGAATCTCTGCCTGTACTGTGCCGGTACCGAACACTTCCTGAAGGATTGTCCTATCCGTCCTCCCCGCCTGGAAAGACGTACGCTGACTCCGCACAAAGGTGAAACAGTCCTTGATGTCAACTCTGCTTCTCCACGTCTTACTGTGCCTGTGCGGATATCTGCCTCTACCTTCTCCTTCTCCACTAAGGCCTTCTTGGACTCCGGATCTGCAGGAAACTTTATTTTGGCCTCTCTCATCAACAGGTTCAACATCCCAGTGACCAGTCTCGCCAGACCTCTCTACATCAATTGCGTTAACAATGAAAGATTGGACTGTGCCGTGCGTTACCGCACGGAACCCCTCCTAATGTGCATTGGACCTCACCACGAAAAAATTGAGTTTTTGTTCCTCTCCAATTGCACTTCCGAAATTCTCCTTGGACTACCGTGGCTTCAACACCATTCCCCAACCCTGGATTGGTCCACAGGAGAGATCAAGAGTTGGGGCCCCTCTTGTTTCAAGGACTGCCTTAAACCGGTTACCAGTACTCCCTGCCGTGACCCTGTGGTCCCCCCTGTAACCGGTCTCCCTAAGGCCTATATGGACTTTGCGGATGTTTTTTGCAAAAAACAAGCTGAGACTCTACCTCCTCACAGGCCTTATGACTGTCCTATTGACCTCCTCCCGGGCACTACTCCACCCCGGGGCAGAATTTATCCTCTCTCTGCCCCAGAGACTCTTGCTATGTCTGAGTACATCCAGGAAAATTTAAAAAAGGGCTTTATCCGCAAATCCTCCTCTCCTGCCGGAGCCGGATTTTTCTTTGTGTCCAAAAAAGATGGCTCCCTACGTCCTTGCATTGACTACCGCGGTCTTAATAAAATCACGGTAAAGAACCGCTACCCTCTACCTCTCATCTCTGAACTCTTTGATCGCCTCCAAGGTGCCCACATCTTTACCAAACTGGACTTAAGAGGTGCTTATAATCTCATCCGCATCAGAGAGGGGGATGAATGGAAAACGGCATTTAACACTAGAGATGGACACTTTGAGTATCTGGTCATGCCCTTTGGCCTGTGCAACGCCCCTGCCGTCTTCCAAGACTTTGTTAATGAAATTTTTCGTGATCTCTTATATTCCTGTGTTGTTGTGTATCTGGACGATATCCTGATTTTTTCTGCCAACCTAGAAGAACACCGCCAGCATGTCCGCATGGTTCTTCAGAGACTTCGTGACAATCAACTTTATGCCAAAATGGAGAAATGTCTGTTTGAATGTCAATCTCTTCCTTTCCTAGGATACTTGGTCTCTGGCCAGGGACTACAAATGGATCCAGACAAACTCTCTGCCGTCTTAGATTGGCCACGCCCCTACGGACTCCGTGCTATCCAAAGTTTTTTGGGGTTCGCCAATTATTACAGACAATTTATTCCACATTTTTCCACCATTGTGGCTCCTATCGTGGCTTTAACCAAAAAGAATGCCAATCCTAAGTCATGGCCTCCTCAAGCGGAAGACGCCTTTAAACAGCTCAAGTCTGCCTTTTCTTCAGCTCCCGTGCTCTCCAGACCTGACCCATCTAAACCCTTCCTATTGGAGGTTGATGCCTCCTCAGTAGGAGCTGGAGCGGTCCTTCTACAAAAAAATTCTTCCGGGCATGCTGTTACTTGTGGTTTTTTTTCTAAGACCTTCTCTCCGGCGGAGAGGAACTACTCCATCGGGGATCGAGAGCTACTAGCCATTAAATTAGCACTTGAGGAATGGAGGCATCTGCTGGAGGGATCAAGATTTCCAGTTATTATTTACACCGATCACAAGAACCTCTCCTATCTCCAGTCTGCCCAACGGCTGAATCCTCGCCAGGCCAGGTGGTCTCTGTTCTTTGCCCGATTTAATTTTGAAATTCACTTTCGGCCTGCCGATAAGAACATTAGGGCCGATGCTCTCTCTCGTTCCTCGGATGCCTCGGAAGTAGAGCTCTCTCCGCAACACATCATTCCTCCTGACTGCCTGATCTCCACTTCTCCAGCCTCCATCAGGCAAACTCCTCCAGGGAAGACCTTCGTCTCTCCACGCCAACGCCTCGGGATCCTCAAATGGGGTCACTCCTCCCATCTCGCAGGTCATGCGGGCATCAAGAAATCCGTACAACTCATCTCTCGTTTCTATTGGTGGCCGACTCTGGAGACGGATGTTGTGGATTTTGTGCGAGCCTGCACTGTCTGTGCCCGGGATAAGACTCCTCGCCAGAAGCCCGCTGGTCTTCTTCATCCTCTGCCTGTTCCCGAACAGCCTTGGTCTCTGATTGGTATGGACTTTATTACAGACTTACCCTCATCCCGTGGCAACACTGTTGTTTGGGTGGTCGTTGATCGATTCTCCAAGATGGCACATTTCATCCCTCTTCCTGGTCTTCCTTCTGCGCCTCAGTTGGCAAAACAATTTTTTGTACACATTTTTCGTCTTCACGGGTTGCCCACGCAGATCGTCTCGGATAGAGGCGTCCAATTCGTGTCTAAATTCTGGAGGGCTCTCTGTAAACAACTCAAGATTAAATTAAACTTTTCTTCTGCTTATCATCCTCAATCCAATGGGCAAGTAGAAAGAATTAACCAGGTCCTGGGTGATTATTTACGGCATTTTGTTTCCTCCCGCCAGGATGACTGGGCAGATCTTCTACCATGGGCCGAATTCTCGTATAACTTCAGAGTTTCTGAATCTTCTTCCAAATCCCCATTTTTCGTGGTGTACGGCCGTCACCCTCTTCCCCCCCTCCCTACTCCCTTGCCCTCTGGTGTACCCGCTGTGGATGAAATAACTCGTGATCTTTCCACCATATGGAAAGAGACTCAAAATTCTCTCTTACAGGCTTCATCACGGATGAAGAAGTTTGCTGATAAGAAAAGAAGAGGGGGAGACCCAAGGGGGGGGGTACTGTTACGCCGAGCGCTCCGGGTCCCCGCTCCTCCCCGGAGCGCTCGCTACACTCTCGCTCCCGCAGCGCCCCGGTCAGATCCACTGACCGGGTGCGCTGCGATTCCGCCTCCAGCCGGGATGCGATTCGCGATGCGGGTGGCGCCCGCTCGCGATGCGCACCCCGGCTCCCGTACCTGACTCGCTCTCCGTCGGTCCTGTCCCGGCGCGCGCGGCCCCGCTCCCTAGGGCGCGCGTGCGCCGGGTCTCTGCGATTTAAAGGGCCACTGCGCCGCTGATTGGCGTAGTGGTTCTAATCAGTGTGTTCACCTGTGCACTCTCTATTTATACCTCACTTCCCCTGCACTCCCTCGCCGGATCTTGTTGCCATTGTGCCAGTGAAAGCGTTCCCTTGTGTGTTCCTAGCCAGTGTTCCAGACCTCCTGCCGTTGCCCCTGACTACGATCCTTGCTGCCTGCCCCGACCTTCTGCTACGTCCGACCTTGCTTCTGTCTACTCCCTTGTACCGCGCCTATCTTCAGCAGTCAGAGAGGTTGAGCCGTTGCTAGTGGATACGACCTGGTCACTACCGCCGCAGCAAGACCATCCCGCTTTGCGGCGGGCTCTGGTGAAAACCAGTAGTGACTTAGAACCGGTCCACTAGCACGGTCCACGCCAATCCCTCTCTGGCACAGAGGATCCACCTCCTGCCAGCCGGCATCGTGACACACACAGCCTGGATAAGGCAGCAGGATGCGTACATAAGAGGGCTTCACAACCCCTAACATTAAAAGATCAATGTTGAAATCTCTATTGAGCATCTATGTTTGCTAGTGCTACCATGAAAAAATTGTAAGTAATAACCAAGAGAGTCCCAGCAGCATCAGAAAACAATATATTGGCTGAATGACACAGCATGGAGGTGGGGAAAGCATAAGGAGCCCATATAGTGTCTGAATGATACAGCCTGGAGGTGGCCGAAGCAGGAGGAGACCATATAGTGGCTGAATGTCACAGCCTGGAGTTGGCAGAAGAATAAGGAGACAAAATAGTGGCTGAATGAAACAGCTTGGAGGTGGTAGCAGCAGCATCAGGAGTCCTGAAAGTTACCCGGTGACAGAGTGGTGCGGTGGGTGGCAATACCAGTACCCGGTGATGAAGGTGGCTGGAATGTTTGTAAATGGGGAGCAGTGCCTTAAATCTGTTTGGCACTATCCATATTTGTGAAGTGTTGGTGTAGCACTATGGTCAATTTGCTCTGATGCATCTGGCATTGGTGGTTTGAAATCCTGGTTGATCCATGCCTGATTCCTCTTCACAAAGGTCAGTCTCTCCACATTTTTCGTGGACAGATGATTTCTCCTTGGGGTGACTATGGCCCCCGCCGAACTAAACACCCGCTCTGATGACACACTACTGGCCAGACAGGACAGCTTTTCCAGGGCAAACTCGGCTAGTTGCGGCCATAAATCAAGTTTGGCTGCCTAGAAGTCCAGCGGATCTTCAAGGTTTGTTGGCATGGCCATGTTAAGGTATGCCAACACCTGCTGGTTCAGGTCCTGCTCCATGCTTACCTGCTGCTGATGAGTTGCTTCACTATTCGGGTGAAGAAAGGTACTCATCAGCGACTGTAGACTCAGGCTGCTGCTGATGGAGCTGGTACTGCTCCTGCCACCCCACCCCTCCCCAGCAGCCATGGCAGTGGAAGGTGAGTGGAGAGGGCCCCCCCCCCCCGAGTAAGACCTGCGAGTGGATGGACGATGGCGCCGATAGGCATTGGCTAACTGACTACATAGCATCTCTCTGTAGTAGGTCATTTTGTCCTCCCTCTCAGTGGGTGTAAAAAAGGCCCCCATTTTGTGCCGGTAGTGAGGGTCCAATAAGGGGGAGAGCCAGAAGTCATCCCGCTGCCGAATGTTGACAATTCGGCGGTCACTACGCAAACAACTGAGCATGCATCGTGCTATTTGTGCAAGTGACTCGGAGGGACTCCCGGCCTCCATCTCCACTGCTACTGCCACGGTGTGTCCGGGTCCTCTGTCTCGCCTTCCTCATAACCCTCTAGCTCCTCTAGTTGATCATGCTCCTCCTCTCCTGTCAGATGACTTGAAACACCAAGGAGGGTGTGCTTTGCAGTGTACGAGTGGCTGAAGTACATGCAAAGTTTCTTTCCCATTGTTAGGATGTCTTGCAAATGGGAGGGACACTTCAGGAACTGCTTAACACCAGATTTAACACGTGTGCCATGCAGGGCGCTTGGCTCACCCTTCCTTGTTGCAGCGCGGCCAAGAGGTTCTTCCTGTTCTCCTTCACCATGGTTCCCATTTCCAGTTTTCGTGGAGTAAGCCATGCTCTGATTTCTTTACAAATTACTTTTAGCAGTTCCTCCCCTGTGTGACTCTTTTCGCCAAGGCAAACCATGTGAAGAACAGCGTGACACCGCCGTGCCTTGCACACATGGTATACTGAAGGGCCACTAAGACTTATCTGGGCAGGTGAGGCTGAAGACACGGTGGAGGATGAGGAGGCAGAGCCGCACACTGTCACAGGACCAACGGTGGAGGACCTGTCCAAGTTGGGGTTGTGGCTGTGCAGGAACCACATTCACCCAGTGAGCCATAAAGGACATGTATTGTCCCTGACCACTAGTTACAGCTCCTCGCGTCGGCGCTGCCGTGCACTTTGGTGCACACCGACAGGCTCAAGGACTGGACCACCTTCTCTTCTACAAAATTGTGCAGGGCTGGTACTGCCTTCTTCGCAAAGAAAGGATGGCTTGGCACTCTCCACCTCAGCTCGGCACAAGCCATCAGTTCTCTGAAAGGTGCAGAGTCCACCACTTCAAAAGGGAGGGACTGCAGAACCAGCAACTTAGACAGGAGCACATTCAGCTTCTGCGCCGTTGGATGAGTGGGCGCATACTATTGTCTCTTGGACAACTCTTGGCTTCGCGGATGGAATGTTGGCGGAATGACTGACTAAAAATGGGTGGAGCAGGAGCATCTGGAGCGACAGAAGGAGGGTATGACACACAGCTCCCTTCGGCTGACGTGGTGGAGCCTTGGCTGTCTGAAAGAGGGAGCGGCGTGCCACTGGGTGATGCAGCAGGCTGGACTACTAAATCGGCCACTACATCGGAGCCACGGTTCTCCCAGGCCGCTTTATGGTGGCGAAGCATATGTTGACGCAGGGCCGTGCTGCCAACATTGGGACCCTGGCAGCTCTTCACCTTCTGCTGACATATCTTGCATGTGGCTATGTGAACCTCCTCTGGATGCTTGATGAAAAACTGCCACAACGCTGAGTAGCTGATTTTCCCACCAACAGTCCACACTAATTGACTGCTACTTCCGCCTTCTCCAGGAACCCCTGTTCCACTACCTCCCGGGAAGGAAGGCTGCGCGAAGCAGGTGGTCTCCCCTGAGCACGTTTGGCTCCAGGATTTCCACTTCTGCCACCACGCTGACAGACAACCATGCCACTGCCTTGCTGGCTCAGCTGCTGCCTCACGGTGACCTGCAACTCTCTTCTCCTGATGATGATGAAGCCCCTTCTCCACCCGGCTCCCAATTGTAATCGGCTTCATCATCATCAAGTGTCTGCACGTCACTGATGTCCTCCTCAGGTTCCTCAACAGTGTCTGCTTCAGGACCCTGAACCCTGGCAACACCGCCTCCCATGTCACTCTCCTCATCACTACTTGCCCGCCTAGAGGAGGAAGAGGCGGATGTCTCCACTTCTTGGCTGGGCAGTAGCTGCTGACTGTCCTCTATTAGATCATCCTCAGTGAATAGTGGAGCTGAACCCACAGCATAAGATCCTTCTGTAGGAGAGGGAACAGCATAGGACAGAGGCAATGGGAGGACAGGAACTGCTCCCAGGCAATGCCAACTGAGGGTTGTGTCTGAGGAACCCACCGACTGTTGACTGGGGGTGTCAGAAGTCACTTGTGATGAAGTGGATGACTGTGTTAACCAATAGACAACGGAAGATGGGTTGCTGGTCAAGAGATAACCGCTAGCTGATAACGGGAGCTCAGGCCTCTCGTTGCAACTCCCGCTGCCACTCGCCCCTAGTCTGCTGCGACCTCTGCCTGAAGGATTTAGGCCTCTGCCACTCCTCTGTGCACGTCCTGGCACTTGTCTGCCTGACATACTTAGTGCGTATATGAGGGGAGTACAATACGCTTCACTATGCTTTAAACAGTATTTGTCTAAAACAGCAGCAGGTCTGCACTTTTGGCTGGCCTTTTACAGTATCTAGGCCCTTGACAGATTAACAGGAACAAAATAGTACACTACTTAGATGTAGGTATGTGGTATGCACTGATGAGGGCAGAAAAATGCTCTACAACACCCCTAAAAACTTTGTATTTTTGGAAAACACCAGACAGTGATTAGTTTTGACTGTCCTTCCACAGTATGACAGGCCCTTGACAGATTAACAGGTACAAAATAGTACACTACTTAGATGTACGTATGCGGTATGCACTGATGAGGGCAGAAAAATGTGCTACAATACGCCTAAAAACTCTGTATTTTTGTAAAACACCAGCCGGTGATTACTTTTGTCTGTCCTTTCACAGTATGTAGGCCCTTGACAGATTAACAGGTACAAAATAGTACACTACTTAGATGTAGGTATGTGGTATGCACTGTATAGGGCAGAAAAATGCTCTACAGTACCCTTAAAAAATATATATTTTTGTAAAACACCAGCAGTACACAACAGTGCTGCAGCCAAAAAAAAGCTGTGTACTAAACACAAAATTGCCCTCTGTCATAGACTATTAGGAATGGACTGCTGGGTATTATACCATCTACAGACTAGTATAACCAGTAGATGGTTTTTTGGGGAGCAAAGACACTGAATTGCGCTGAAAAAGGATTCCTGCCTCCTCTGCTAAGGTTTATGAAGTTGATGCAGCTTGTTGAAATGTATGAGGCACCACACAGCTATCTGCCCCTCTCTGTAATACTATACTAAGAAAGTGACTGGAAGGTTAATGGCTGCAGTAAAAATCCTTTTCAGTGAAAACAAACTATGCTCTCCGTCCACGAGAACGCTGATTGTGACTAGGAGGATGTTAAAGGCAGCTGGAATGCGCTTTTCTCTGCTGTAACACACACACTGTCCGACCTATCTCTCTGCAGTGTAATGAATGAAGTGGCTGGCTGCAATATGGCTGCCGATTATATAGGGCTGTGACATCACAGGGATGACTGGCTGCATCCTGCATGTGATTCAGGGTCATCCAGCCTACTTCCCTTCCCGCCTTGCCTTCCCACCTTCCTAGCATCCCTTGCCCCATGTACTGACATGTGGATCCGCCATTTTAGATGCCCTGGAGTCTGGAAAGCTGTAAAATGGAGTTTAATGGAGTGATTTGCACAATAGAAACGCAGCGATATTTGCATTCGTTGAATATTTCCTGAAATTCTTAACGAATTCGGGTTCGTCAGCTTCGATTCGCTCATCTCTACTGTACTCCCCTTCCACACACCCAAGAGCCAATAGGGGCGGTAGCCAAACCTATACCACCACCATCACCTGTCCCCACCCCAGTGTCATCTACTTTGCTAGTTGCTGCAGCCTCGGACTTACAGACTGTTAGGCAGGACGTTGAACAACTGACCAGGGCTGACCACCCGGCCTGTTCCCACTGACCGTGAACAGCCCCTGCCTAAAAAAACTGCCCCTGCATCTACCTTCCATAGTCCAAACTACCGCAATCCTCTGCCCAATAGACCCTCAGGGACTCAAAGACCCATTTCGAACTTACTGTAATAAGTCAGGACATTGGAAAATGCATTGCTGGGATTTAAACGGATTTCCCTTGAGGTCACGGACCGGCCCTCAGGAAAACAGTCATCAGTTCCAATCCCTGAAAGACCTAAGTCAGGTCTCTCACTTTATTTCGCCTACTGCCCCTATGCAAAAGTTATTGTAGAAGGTGTACCGTTGATGGCGTTGATAGATACAGGGTCACAAGTGTCTACTATACCTAAAAGTGTTTTCTATCAGCATTGGGATGCTAGTTTATTGTGTGAGTCTGATTATGCCAACTTCAAAGTAGTTGTAGGTAATGGGCAACCAGTCCCCAGACATGGATACTGGAAGCTGACTATTCAGTTGGGGAAGCGTGTACTTACCAGACAGGTAGTGATTATAACTAATGTGACAGATAGGGGGTCTGCGGAGTTTATCTTAGAGATGAGCATTGTGAAGAATTGTTCTGCTGCAATCTTGGATGCCTTGCATGCCTCTCTTCCCCATCTGTCCCCTTCAGGCCAGCGGGCTGCGCAGCACAGCTTGAAGGTCCTACAGGCGGATCAGAAGTTTGATAACAAGCAAGGTGAAATCTGCAGGATACGAGTTCAAGACATCCGGTCGGTGACCTTACAACCAAACACGGAGACCATCATCTGTTGTCATGCAAATCCCGGAGTCAACAATAGGGACTATCAAGCCCTGCTGGAAGCTATGCAATTGAAAGATCATCCTCTTGTTCAAGCTGCGAGATGCCTTGTCACTGTCACCAACAGGAGAGTTCCGGTTCGGTTAGTAAACATGTCTGATTCTGCTTCTGTTTTACCCAAATACAGCTCAGCTGTACCTTACAACCCAACACGGAGACCATCAGCTGTTGTCATGCAAATCCCGGAGTCAACAATAGGGACTATCAAGCCCTGCTGGAAGCTATGCAATTGAACGATCATCCTCTTGTTCAAGCTGCGAGATGCCTTGTCACTGTCACCAACGGGAGAGTTCCGGTTCGGTTAGTAAACATGTCTGATTCTGCTACTGTTTTACCCAAATACAGCTCAGCGGTACCTCCTAGAGTCGAAGGACATTGTGACAGAACGTCTGATGGCCCCACAGCATGCAGCTCAAGTGGACAAAGGATCCAGTGTGAGCCCTCCAGAGCCCTGGTGGGCGTAACTCCAGGTTGGAGACGACACTACCCCAAGAAATAAAGTCAATGGAATCATCAATGTTGCAAATATGTACCATGAGGCTTTCAGCAAGCACCCCACAGACTTCAGGCAGACTTCAATGATTCAGCACCGAATCCTCACAGGTGACAGCCCCCCTATCAAGGAAAGACATCGTCCGGTTGCGCCCGGCATATATCAGACTGTCAAGAAGGTGCTGGCCAACATGAAAGAGGCAGACGTAATTCAAGAATGTCAGAGCAACTGGGTGGCACCACCCTGGTATGGGCCGTGACCGAAAAGTTCAAACACTATTTGGCTGCCACGCCATTAACTGTCTACATGGATAATAACCCGTTGGGTGCCATCAAACAGCGTTGGGCTTCAAGATTAGCCAATTACAGTTTCATCATCAAGTACAGAAGCGGCAAGTCGAATGTCAATGCTGATGTACTGTCTCAGATGACCCCCGGCGAAGAACCCCCTGTCGAAGACATGTGGGAAGACGTGGAGATGCCCCCATTCTACCAACGGTTCGTGAACCAGAATGTTGTGACCACCCTCATGGACGGTGAACCCAGGTCCAAAAAGGTTAAAGAAGACCTATACACCTGGAAGACTCTTCAAGATGAAAGTCGATTCATGGGGGATCTGTTGCACTACCTTCTGGTGAAAAAGGTACCAATGCGTCTACACCAGGCCCAGTGTGACTACGAGCTGAAATGTCTGAGGCTATAGAGGAAGCGACTGTTTGTGCACAAAGGACTGTTGTACCGAAATTCTTTGGATCCGGTCTCTGGTGATTGACTTCATCAAATTCTGGTTCCCCGAAGAGACGCGGCGATGGTCCTTAACACATACCATTATCAGTCGGGAAACTTTGGAGTCCACAAGACAGAAGCTACTGTCAGGCGAA
Organism: Hyla sarda; assembly: GCF_029499605.1. Lineage (NCBI taxonomy): Eukaryota > Metazoa > Chordata > Amphibia > Anura > Hylidae > Hyla > Hyla sarda. The sequence continues at coordinate 55,430,072 of NC_079195.1, forward strand.
GATTCTATTGGATCGGAATGCGGAGCGACAGTGAATGTGCTGTCTGTAATATCTCCAACAACAAGGACAATAGAGCACCCCTCCATTCCCTCCAGAGTGAAAGGCCTATCCAGTTGGTCGTGCTAGACCATGTCAAGTTTTCTCCTACCCGGTGCGGGTACACTGACACTCTCACCATGGTGGATCACTACTCTAAATGGGTTGTTGTTGTACCCATTTAAGACCTCACAGCCAAGATAGAGGCCCAGATGTTCTATTCCAAACCTTGGTGCAAACCTTTGGGTGTTTGGAGTCTGTCCTAACGGACCGTGAAACGGCCTTCGAGGCCCATTTCTTCCAAGAGCTGTGTCAATTCCATGCCTGTAAAAACTCTGGACTACTGCTTTCCACCCCCAGGGGAACAGGCACTGTGAGCACATCAATCGAGTCTTTTTCCATTTCTATTGCAAGCAGCCTCTGTGTCAAGACAAGAAGAGTGGCCCTGACTGCTGCCCAAACTATTGGAGATCTATAATAACACAGTCCACTGTTCTACAGAAAGAAGATCTTCCAGTGCTCCCAGCACCACCTCCTCCAGTTGTCAGACCTGCGAGAGAGTACGTCCCAGGTGAGGGAATCCACCCATCCATGGATTTCCCCATGTTTTCTCCAACTCAGCCTGAGATCTTCTGTATCTCATCAGCACAGGGCTGGTTTAACCTACTCTGGTCTCTACACCAGTCCCAGTCTTGTCACCCTTGGCTCCGTTCTATACACCAGTCTCTAGAGAACCAACTCTGTCTTCAGCCTCTCCAGCGCAGATGTTAGCGACTCTGGGTCCTACCAGTCCGGAACTAATACCAGCTCCTGAGTTCGCTGAGGACGATGCAGCTGCATCCTCAGAAGTACCAAGATCTTTAGAACACTCACGAGTTCCAGATTCCCCCAAGGTGGTGTTGTATAGATCCCAAAGGTCTACCCAAGGACAATTACATGCTAGATATAGGGAATAAAAATAATACCTATATAAAATTGTCAGTATCACACATAGTCCAATTAATTTAGTCAGTCTATATAATGTGCATATAACTTAGTCAAAATGCTTAGTAAGGATTATATCTAACATGTACATTTTCAGTCCAGTTTTTGAATCTAACATTTTTCCTGTCCCCGTGTACAGGGTACGCTCCTGGCCAGAGGGTTCCCCTGCAACTTAAGTAAAGCACGTAGAGTGCCAGAAATGCTGTATATAGAGGTAACAACGGCATGTTGTTTAAAATAAGTATAGAGTTCTGGGGAGAAGTGTTTAGTACCGAAGGGCACCAGTAGCTAAGGCATTGGGTAGATAGCCTCCAGCAGCCCAATCTGCAAATAATGTGTTTCAGTGTCTTGAGTGTAATGAATCCCATGTGTTTACCAGTTTATTTCCCAAAATACATTTTTCTGAAATGCTACATGTCTGTTGTTGTCAACTATTCAGACCTGTGAAGGACATTTTACACACATGAACTGTTGTAACTAGGCCCCAGTGGCCACTCTTAGTCGTCCGTCCAACAGGACTGTGTGCCGAGGAGGGCTGTTTGTGGTGACGCAGTATGGGAGTTGTTACCCCCGTACCCTTGCTGCCCTGTCAGGCAGCCTCCTGCAGTGTCCCCTGGGCCTCTGCAGGAGGCTGCCTGAAAGGGCAGCAAGGGTAGAGGGTTATCCCTATGTTACATATGTAAAGGTGTTATGAGTTTAAGAATGTTGTCATGTGATTGTTACCCAGGAGGCAGGGCTGCCATCAGAAATTTTGGGGCCCCTTACACAGCTTAAGGCCTGGGCCCCCGCCCATGGCCCACCCGACTCCACCCATATTCTCATGACTCCGCCCCCACACCTAAATTAATATATTAATGCTATATTTAAATAGTTTGGACAAGTGTGATGAATGAGGAGATACCACATATGTATATGTTTAATTATATTTGAAAAAGGGGGAAAAGGGGGATGATTCTAGCTTTAGGAAAGGGGCTTATTCACATGAATGACTTTTTTTTCTTTTACACACGATAATTTTATCCCTATGGGATATGATTTCGTCACGGTGGTAATAATTAGCCCGCTGGAGCCAATTTCCCGCATTTAGGCGTCCAAAGGGTTAATCACCGATCGACGATGTCAACCATTAGCCACGGGTCCCTGCTGGACCAACTGGGTATGAAACACTAAGCTTTTGAGCACGCTTTAAATTGCAAAAGTGGTTGCAAGGCCCTGTGTCCTTAAGGGATTATGCAATAAAATCAACTATTAACATAGAGGCCTACCCAAACTATATGGGGGCTCCATATAGTTTGGGTGGGCCCCTCTGTTAATAGTTGCCCCCTTATATTTGTTGTAGGCCGGGGGGGAAACTATTTGCAAACAGGGCCTACAACAACTATGTGGGCACAACTTGCCCCTATATAGTTAGTTGTAGGCCTCTCTCTGCTAATTGTTGCTCCCCCCGCCCCATATACTTGTAGTCCTTAGCCCTTGCCCCCAGTCAGCAGGCACCAGCTAGATGTCACTACAATAGAATTCTGCCCCGGGCCCTCGGCCCCAAGTCGTATTATATATACATTTTTTACAGTACCCTCCAGTCCTCAGGGCAGGCTCCGGCTCCTTTTCCTTTCACGTCCCCAACACCGCTCTCCTCCTCGGTAGCCAGAATAGCAGCAGCAGGGCAACTATTCTCTGCTCCACTACAGCGCTACTGCATAACTCCCAACTATTGCTGAGAGAAGAGGGACAAGCCACGCCCCTAATCTTCTTACTACTGGGGTGACACACTGTAACAAACCCCCTCCTCATGTAATCTCCTTACTACTGGGGTGACACACTGTAACAGACCTCCTCCTCATGTAATCTCCTTACTACTGGGGTGACACACTGTAACAAACCCCCTCCTCATGTAATCTCCTTACTACTGGGGTGACACACTGTAACAGACTTCCTCCTCATGTAATCTCCTTACTACTGGGGTGACACACTGTAACAGACCTCCTCTTCGTGTAATCTCCTTACTACTGGGGTGACACACTGTAACAGACCTCCTCTTCATGTAATCTCCTTACTACTGGGGTGACACACTGTAACAAACCTCCTCCTCATGTAATCTCCTTACTACTGGGGTGACACACTGTAACAAACCTCCTAATGCAATCTCCTTACTACTGGGGTGACACACTGTAACAAACCTCCTACTCATGTAATCTCCTTACTACTGGGGTGACACACTGTAACAAACCCGATCCTCATGTTACTAACTTACTACTGGGGTGACATGCAACCGTCACTACAGCTCAGCTCAGCCCCGCCTCCTCCACAGCATCACACAGGTCCTTCAACCACTATTACATCTATCCTGCACAGTCACATGATGGTCACATGATAGTGACATCATCACAGGTCCTATACCATTAGCATCTTGGCTGCAGAGGGGGTAATGTGACAGCGCTGCGCTCCTGACAGCAGGTAACTAGATTGGTGGGGCTGCGCTCCTCTATGTTGTCTTAGGGCTTCCAAAAAAAAAAAAAAAAACTTTAGCTGCGGAAGGGTGCGCTCTAGGCAGCTGCCTTATATGTCTATGTGGTGCGCTGGGCCACATACAAGCGGGACAGAAGGGGGCTGTACCGGTACAGCAGGACATGACCTGAAAACAGGACTGTCCCGCTCAATCTGGGACAGTTGGCAGGCTCCCAGTGGTCAGTGAGTGACAGACAGTCACTCACTGACACACACAAAAAAAAGTCCTGGGGCTCTGGGCCCCTCACCTGAGTATGGGTTGTACCCAGTGGCGTTGCTAGGGTTGGTGTCACCCGGTGTGGTAGAAAATGGTGTCACCCCATATCTACACCCCCCCCCCTTCACATAATAAAGTTTTTAGCCTGTTGTGACGGATACCACTGGTGTAGCGCATTGTGAAAAATTCCAGTATAATAATTAAATATACCAATTGCCACAGAATGGAAAAGCGCTAAAGAGGTTTTCACCATTTAAAACTACAACTCCCAGAATTACTTAAATGGGTACTCCACTGGAAATGATTTTCTTTTGAATCAACTGGTTCCAGGAAGTTAAAATCTGAATCCTTCAAGTAAGTAATTTACAAACCTGTTTAACTTTCTGGCACCAGTTGATTCAAAAGAAAATGTTTTGCAGCTGAGTACCCCTTTAAGCAGTGGTGAGGTTATGCTGGGAGTTAAGTTTCACTCATCTTAACTGCAGAACTTACAAGTGACTACAGCTCTCATAGGACATAGTGAGGACAATACACAAGAATATCAGTGATTACAGGTGACATCTTCTCTATAGTGAGGAGAATACACAATGATATCAGTGACTACAGGTGACATCTTCTCTATAGTGAGGAGAATACACAATGATATCAGTGACTACAGGTGATGTCTTCTCTACAGTGAGGAGAATACACAATGATATCAGTGATTACAGGTGACGTCTTCTCTATAGTGAGGAGAATACACAATGATATCAGTGACTACAGGTGACATCTTCTCTATAGTGAGGAGAATACACAATGATATCAGTGACTACAGGTGATGTCTTCTCTATAGTGAGGAGAATACACAATGATATCAGTGACTACAGGTGACGTCTTCTCTATAGTGAGGAGAATACACAATGATATCAGTGATTACAGGTGACAGCTTCTCTATAGTGAGGAGAATACACAATGATATCAGTGACTACAGGTGACAGCTTCTCTATAGTGAGGAGAATACAAAATAATATCAGTGATTACAGGTGACGTCTTCTATATAGTGAGGAGAATACACAATGATATCAGTGATTACAGGTGACATCTTCTCTATAGTGAGGAGAATGTACAATGATATCAGTGACTACAGGTGACGTCTTCTTTATAGTGAGGAGAATACACAATGATATCAGTGACTACAGGTGACGTCTTCTCTATAGTGAGGAGAATACACAATGATATCAGTGATTACAGGTGACGTCTTCTCTATAATCTTTCCTTATCTAATTCAGATGGAACATACCACTGGGTCCAGCTAAATGTTCTCTCTGCAGAATGTGACGCCCAGACGGCTCCTCACTATGTCAGCACATTCTGATCCTCTATATGAAAATAATAATTATTATTATAAACCTGCCAGACACTGTATCCTCTAAATATAATAAACTAGTATATACTAGGGCTGCACGATATATCGCAAAAACAATCGAATTGCGATTTTTGCTCTTTTGCCATATATCGATATGGCCCCCGGGAAAATTTGCGATTATCTGCCCGGGCGGATCCCGTGTGTGGCTGCAGCGCAGGCCGGCCAGGGCAGATAAAAACAAATTTTAATATTAAAAGTCTGTGTTTCCCAACCAGGGTGCCTCCAGCTGTTATGAAACTACAACTCCCAGAATGCCCGGACAGCCAAAAGCTGTCCGGGCATGCTGGGATGCAGTTTCACAACAGCTGGAGGCACCCTGGTAGAGAAACACTGATCTAAGTAAAGGGCGCAGGGATAAAAAATAATAAAAACATTATGCCCACCTCTTACTGATACCCTGCATCTGTACACCTCCGTGCGGTCCCGGTGTCTCTATACAAGCTGTAGGACCTTTATCCTTCAGCCAATCACTGGCCGCAGCGGTGTCACATGTCAAGCCAGTGATTGGCTGAAAGGTAAAAGTCCTCAAAGGTCTGCAAACACACACAAACCTAGAGTGTGAGCTGCCGGGGAGGAGTAATGTGACGGGAATATGTGACAAGGGGTGGAGGGGGCAGAATGTTAAAGGGGGGGGAAAGGGGGAATGTGACAGGGGGGCAGATTGTGATGGGGGGGGGGGGCAGAATGTGACAAGGGGGGGGGAATATGTGACAAGGGGGGGGGGAATATGTAACAAGGGGGGGGGATATGTAACAAGGGGGGGGCAGAATGTGACAAGGGGGGGGGATATGTGACAAGGGGGGGGGGAATATGTGACAAGGGGGGGGGAGGGTGAATATGTGACAAGGGGGGGAGGGGGAATATGTGACAAGGGGGGGGAATATGCGATAAGGGGGGGAGGGGGAATATGTGACAAGGGGGGGAGGGGGAATATGTAACAAGGGGGAGCAGAATGTGACAAGGGGGGGGAGATGTGAAATGGGCGGTGGGCATAAAATGGGTGAATAGTTGTAAAATTGAGGAGATTGGACATGAAATAAGGGGATTTCACTATTTATTTATCACATTGCATCACATATCGAAATCACAATATTTAGGCCCATAATCGCAATCGCACATTTTTCTCATATCGTGCAGCCCTAGTATACACTACACTCTATGAATATAAACCTCACACACCGTGCCCCCAGCAGTAGCACCCCCATCATCCACCAGCTGATGCTATTACCACAGAACAGGGGGGTAGGGGGGGGGTGCCCTGGCAACACCAGCTGATGCTATTACCACAGAACAGGGGGGTAGGGCGGGGGGTGCCCTGGCAACACCCCCCAGCAGTAGCACCCCCATCATCCACCAACACCCCCCCATTCCCCCTATGGTAATAGAATCAGCTGCTGGATTATGGGGGTGCTACTGCTGGGGGAGGGTGCTGGTGGATGATGGGGGTGTTACTGCTGGGGGGGCGGGTGCTGGTGCATGATGGTGGTGCTACTGATGGGGGGGGGGGTGCTGGTGGATGATGGGGTGCAGCCTCATCATCCACCAGCAACACCTCCTCCCCCAGAGATAGCACCCCCATCATCCACCATGATCAGCAACACCTCCCCCCAGAAATAGCACCCCCATCATCCACCAGCACCCCCCCCCTGCTGGATGATGGTGGTGCTACTGCTGAGGGGTGCTGGTGGATGATGGGGTGCAGCCTCATCATCCACCAGCAACACCTCCCCACCCCAGAAATAGCACCCCCATCATCCACCAGCACCCCCCCCCTTCTGGTTGATGGTGGTGCTACTGCTGGGGGGGGGGGGGTGCTGGTGTATGATGGGGTGCAGCCTCATCATCCACCAGCAACACTTCCCCCCCCCAGAAGTAGCACCCCCATCATCCACCAGCAAACCCCCCCCCCCCCCCATGGTAATAGAATCAGCTGCCGGATTATGGGGGTGCTACTGCTGGGGGAGGGTGCTGGTGGATGATGGGGGTGTTACTTCTGGGGGGTGCTACTGCTGGGGGGGGTGCTGGTTGATGATAGGAGTGCTACTGCTGGGGGGGGGGGCTGGTGCACGATGGTGGTGCTACTACTGGGGGGTGCTAGTGGATGATGGGGTGCAGCCTCATCATCCACCAGCAACACCTCCCCCCAGAAATAGCACCCCCATCATCCACCAGCACCCCCCCTTTCTGGTTGATGGTGGTGCTACTGCTGGAGGGGGTGCTGGTGTATGATGGGGTGCAGCCTCATCATCCACCAGCAACACTTCCCCCCCAGCAGTAGCACCCTCATCATCCACCAGCACCCCCCTTCTGGTTGATGGTGGTGCTACTGCTGGGGGCGGGGTGCTGGGGGATGATGGGGTGCAGCCTCATAATCCATTAGCAACAACCCCCCAGAACTCCCACAGCACACCTTTTTCTCTCTACCTGGCTGACTGGTGCAGACTGGTTGCTGGCTCGGCTGCTCCAGCTGTCCCCGGGCTCACTAGTGTGGGCGGCGGCGCGTCATGTTAGCGCCGTCCATCTAGCTCCACCCGCTGACGTCCCGTCACAAGCCGGGACGTGTGCAGGAGCTAGGGTGGGGGTGGAGTTTGGTGCTGTCAGACGAGGGGTGCTGTCAGCGCTGAGGACCGGGTGGGGGGGTGCTGCTGTCAGCGGCTGAGGACCGGGGCGGGGGGAGGGGGGGGGTTGCTGTCAGCGGCTGAGGACCGGGGGGGGGGGGGGTGTAGGCTAGGTGCTGTCAGCGGCTGAGGACCGGGGAGGGGTGCTGGCAAAGTGGTGTCACCCCATTAGGTTGGTGTCACCCGGTGCGGTCCGCACCCCCCGCACCCCGGTCGCAACGCCACTGGTTGTACCCCCCAGATGGCAGCCTTTACAGGAGGTATCAGTGACCAGATGACTCAAGGGTGACCTATAGGACCCCTGCTAGCCTCCCCCATAAAAGCCCTGGGAGGAGCTAGCTCTCTCTCTTAGTTCCTGAGTCTTTGATGAGGTTAAGTCGAGTCCTAGAGTGTGTTCAGAGTCATAGAAAGCCTCAAGTCAAGTCCTGCAGCCATAAGTCTACAAAATCTACAAGTAAGCCACAGTCACTGTGTTGTCAGTCACCAGTCAAGTCATTATTTGTCAAGTCAACGTGGCCTGCATTAAATTGACCCCATTCGGGTGGTATTGAGGATAAACCATGCCCTGGCATCACGAATACAAAGGGTTAATGCCATCTGCCCCTAGGGCAGTGCTTCTCAAATAGTGTGGCGCGTCCCCCAGGGGGGGGCGCGAGGCTCCGTAAAGGGGGGCCCGACTTACTTGCAAGCGGCGTCCCACACGGCGTCGGTTGCCTAGCAACTCTACGGCTGGATCTTACTTACGGCCCAGGGTTGTCAGTGTGGTTGCCTGGGAGAGGCGCTTTGAACTCCGGTGTGGCGCGCTGCTACGTTCAGACGTGGGGTCACGTCACCGGGGTGACGTGACCTCACGTCTAAGCGCAGCAGCCCACCATGTCGGAGTTCACTGTGCCACTGAGCAGTGCACCCGCTGCCCTGCTCTCTCTCGTACAGGCCCTGCTTGTCCTCAGGTACAGATCCCTGCTTGTCCTCCATGTAAGGAGCCCTGCTTGTTGTCAGTGTACAGAGCCCCGCTTGTTGTCAGTGTACAGAGCCCCGCTTGTTGTCAGTGTACAGAGCCCCGCTTGTTGTCAGTGTACAGAGCCCTGCTTGTTGTCAGTGTACAGAGTCCTGCTTGTTGTCAGTGTACAGAGCCCCGCTTGTTGTCAGTGTACAGAGCCCTGCTTGTTGTCAGTGTACAGAGCCCCGCTTGTTGTCAGTGTACAGAGCCCTGCTTGTTGTCAGTGTACAGAGCCCTGCTTGTTGTCAGTGTACAGAGCCCCGCTTGTTGTCAGTGTACAGAGCCCTGCTTGTTGTCAGTGTACTGAGCCCTGCTTGTTGTCAGTGTACAGAGCCCTGCTTGTCCTCAGTGTACAGAGTCCTGCTTGTTGTCAGTGTACAGAGCACTACTTGTTGTCAGTGTACAGAGCCTCATATACGTTAATAAGGATACAGTGTTATGCAGAGGTGTACTTATAACAATTTTATAGACAAATGATACTATTTACTATTCGCGCGGGGGTGCAAAATGTTTTCTTCTTCCTAGGGGGGCATGACAAAAAATAATTGATAAGCACTGCCCTAGGGTAATTCCATCTGCCCTGCATCTCACACCCCCATACTACTATTTTGACACTACGTGTGAACGTACTCTAAGGGTACATTCACACGTACAGGATCTGCTGCATGTTTTTGCTACATATTTTTCTACCCATTTGCATTAATGGGTAGCAAAATCATCTGCAAAAATATGCAGCAAAAAATATGCAGCAGATCCTGTATGTGTGAACCTACCCTAAGGGTACATTTACACGTGCATATTTTTGCTGCAGACTTGTTGCTGCAGATTTTGCTGACCATTGACTTCAATTGGTTACAAAATCTGCTATAGAAAATCTGCAGCAGAATACACACACGTGTTAACTCAATCAAAGGTTATAGACAATGCAATTAATCTATTAACGGGGAACCTATCCAACCTCTATCTAATAGAGGAAGCTATCTATTGGGGAGACCTTTCTACCTATTGGGGCCACCTAACAACCAACTGGAGACACCTTTCTATCCATCCGGGATGCCCAGTTACGAACTGGTAAGACCTACACTATCTGCCTCTTGAAGGGACCTATCTAACAACTGGGGAGAAATGTCTACCTACTGGGGGAACTGAAATCCTAATGGGGCAAACTCTCTACCTTCTAGGGCGTAGACCTGTCTGCCTTTTGGGGGTGCCTAAGTAACTAATGGGTGTGTCTGTCTACCTAATGGGGAAACTACTTACCATCTGGCAAGACCTATCTACGTACTGGGGGCACCTATCTACTGGGGAACCTATTTGCCTAAAAGAGTCTTGTGAGACTAGTCTACCTAGTGGGGGGAAACTACCTACCTAGCTATCTGCCTACTAAGGAGACATTTCTACCTACTAGAGACACCTGTCTACCTACTGGGTAATCTAGCTAATAGGGGAAAACAACCTACCTGCTGGGAAGACTGGTCTATTTAATGGGGGAACCTAATTAGCTAATGGGGGACCCTCCTCCATACGGGGTGACCATGCTACCTAGCTACTAACTGGGGGCACCTTCCTACTTAATGGGGAAAAATACCTACTGTGGAGGCTTGCATACTAACTAGGGGAACATTCATAACAAAGAGGGAAACAAGTAATTAAAAAAATGTATGTTAAGATGAGCTAAAGAATGTAAAGAAGAAAGGGCATGTAGGTTCCAATAAATGATAAAAAAAATATGCCTGGGAAACAGCTTGTGAAAGTCACCCTGAAAGAAAAATGCTAAATGGGGAACCAACAACGTATGGCAGGTCTACAAGGTCTACTGTTCACCCAACTACTGGTTATATGTCTAAAGGGCCTTCGGGGACTCTCAGTCACCATCACCTGGGTGCTACTGGTACTACTTAACCAGATATAGCTATACATCGGGCATATGCCATGTAGAGTACTCACACTCAGTACTTTGCAGGATTATAGCCTTAGGGGTACTTTTATTGTGAGGGCACTTGGCTTGGAACGTTGAAAAGAACCCTAAGATATGACGGTGAGGAAACTGGAAGCCTGGTGCAGAGCTGTACTAGTTCACAATATTATGTACGGATGACAGTATTGGATTTGTATCTTCCATCCGTGTTCCGTTTCCTAACCAGCTGTTTAAACCTCAGGAGCTGGAATATATCATTAAAATTCTTTTTCATTTGGATGAAATTGTGTCTTCATCTTAAAAGCAGGTGTCTTTGAAGCTAAACATGTTGTTAGCATTACCAGCTTATAAAATATTGCTATATTTAGCTGCTCAGAAGTCTTCCAGTCTTCCTTTTATTCTCAAGAGAACTTTTATTTGAGATTGTCAAGTGGAGGAGGAGATTTACAGGGGTATTCCGGGCAAAAACATTTTATCCCCCTTCCAAAGGATAGGGGATAAGATGTCTGATCGCGGGGAGCCCGGTGCTGAGACCCCCCGCGATCTCCCTGCAGCACCCGCATTCTATGCGGGTGCTGAATCTCCAGTTTCGGAAACCTCCGGGACTGGGGACGTGACGTCACGCCCCTCTCCATTCATGTCTATGGGAGGGGGCATGACGTCAGTCACCCCCCCTCCCATAGACATGAATGGAGGGGGCATGGCGTGATGTCACGTCTCCAGTACCGAAAGTTTCCGAAACTGGAGATTCAGCACCCGCATAGAATGCGGGTGCTGCAAGGAGATCGCGGGGGGTCTCAGCAGCGGGCCCCCCGCGTTCAGACATCTTATCCCCTATCCTTTGGATAGGGAATAAAATGTTTTAGCCCGGAATACCTCTTTAAATATGATCAGTGTTTTATCCTTCTCCAAAGTTTGGGCTCCCCTCAGTGTCACTAAACAATATATACTGTACTATTCTTATTAGAAACCATTTTTACTGTGGAAAATCCCAGGATTAAGTTGTGTCTTCATCAGATTGACATTCCCAGTTTTGCCAAACCACACAACTAGACGGTGTGGTAGGTGAGGGTGATGATATTGATACTTAGCTGGCAAATTGTCCTGTTTGTGATTCTAGAGAAGAGGTTGTGATTGTAGTTAATGATGGAAGATGAGTGGTGTTGTGTCACGTGGCAGGAGTGATGCAACCTTATAATGAGATTTGTAGTCCCACAAACCACTACTTCAATAAAGCTGAAATCCGAACAAAGGTCCCAGGAAAACAATACTTCTAAAGCCAGGGTTTATAGATATCAAGAAAGTATTATATAACGAAAATTATATAAACCAGTCCTCAAAGGCACGTAGAAAAGAGTAATAGAAAAGGAATAGCATATCCAATAGTGGTTAAAATAATTACCATATATACTCGAGTATATACGTTCGTCCATGCGCATGAACGTCCCTGTGCGTCGTCATCAGGGCAACGTCACTAGTCCGGGGCCAGGCCCGGAGCAGAGAAGAGCGGTGAAGATGGACAGCCCGGAACGACTAACCCTCCCCACCGGACAGTCCCTGCAGCGTAGATGGCCCGGACCAGCTCACCCTTCCTTCCCACCGAGGGGAGGTGAGTAGAAAACTAAAGGTGGGGGGGTCTGGATGATGACGTCGGCCGCAGTGTTCTTCAACCTGCGGACATGCCCGGACAGCCGATGGCTGCATGCTGGGAGTTGTAGTTTTGCAACATCTGGAGGTCCGCAGGTTGAAGACCACTAGATTGACAGGCGGTGATGATGAAGGGGGGGGGTGGGATGATGACAGGGGGATGAAGACAGGCGGTGATGATGAAGGGGGGGAGATGATGACAGGCGGTGATGATGAAGGGGGGGGATGATGAAGGGGGGGGATGATGAAGGGGGGGATGATGAAGGGGGGGATGATGACAAGGTGATGATGACGGGGGTGTTAATGACGGGGGTCTGGATGATGACATGGGGGGATGATGACATGGGGGGATGATGTATTTCCCATCCTAGGCTTATAGTCGAGTCAATAACTTTTCCTGTGTTTTTGGGGATGAAATTAGGGGCCTCGGCTTATATTCGGATCGGCTTATACTCGAGTATATACGGTATAACAATTTATTAGATAGATAAGTATATAAATAAATGAAGCTGAAACCTAGCGCAGGGCCCTTGCACAGACTCATCAATGGCAATGGTAAAAAAAAAAAAAGTGAATGAATAAAAGATAATAATACTCAGGACTAATTAATATTAAAAATGTTCCCCAAAAATGTCCGTCTGTTCCATAAGATTTACATGGGCTATACAGTATGTATACTTTTTTTTTTTCATTGAGTAATCTTTGAAACGGGCATAGCATACTAAACTTTTGGAAGTGGAAGCATCAAACATGTAGCTCACGCATATGGATTATTTGCTTGATATTTTTCTGGGAATCCAACTAGGGGGTTGGTTTAGCAGAAATTCCAGCATAAAAATATAATTGTTTCTACCAGTCATGATAAAAGCTCTGAAAAAAAGACATATGAAGGCAACGCTTACAGATGAAAAGCGATTGAGCGCATTTGGCATGCCTTTCTTTTTCAGGGAGCGGATCTACTGCATATACAAACACACTCCTCAGACATAACCCTGTAAATAGAAGAATAGTGCAGAGTGGTAATGTGCTAAAATAAGATGCAGCTTCTTGAATTTAAAAATTGTAGGGTATTCTGTATGTTGGAAGCCCTGCAATTTTCATTGTGACTGGCACACATAGTAATTCCGAGTTGGTAAACACAAAGAGCAATGATAATGTGCTTAGATTTGTTTGCTGTATTTGTTAAACCCTATAACTTTATACATACACTCTAATAAATCACAAACACTTATTGGAAGGTAGGAGGGAAATAATAATAATATCATAAGGAAATGCTAGCGGAATGCTTGGGTGTATAGGGAGAGGTATTAGCAGTAGAGAGAAAAGTGCTCATGGTTGTATAGGGGGAGGTATTAGCAGTAGAGAGGGAATTGCTCATGGGTGTATAGGGGGAGGTATTAGCAGTAGAGAGGGAAGTGCTCATGGGTGTAAATGGAGAGTTAATAGCAGTAAAGGCAAGGGCTCATGGGTGTATATGGAGAGGCATTAGCAGTAGAGAGGGAAGTGCTCATGGGTGTATATGGAGAGGTATTAGCAATAGAGAGGAAAGTGGTCATGGTTGTATAGGGGGAGGTATTAGCAGTAGACAGGGAAGTGCTCATGGGTGTATAAGGAGAGTTAATGGCAGTAAAGGCAAGGGTTAATGGGTGTATATGGAGAGGTAATAGCAGTAGAGAGGAAAGTGCTCATGCCACTGTACAAAGCACTGGTGAGACCTCGCTTGGAGTGTTGTTCACAGTACCGGAGGCTGTATCTCCAGATGGATATAGATACTTTGGACAGAGTTCAGAGAAGAGCTACTAAACTAGTACAAGTATGGCAGGATATAACTTAAGGTTAAAGGAGTATTTCAGTGCAAAAATAACTTATCCCCTATCCAAAGGATAGGGGATAAGTTATAGATCGTGGGGGGTCCGAGCGATGGGGCCCACCCGGGATCTTCTGGAGGGGGCCACGGCAGTCTGCAGGAAGTGAAGTTTCGTCCCCAGCAGAAAGCCGCGGCAGACACGCCCCCTCCATGTATCTCTATGGGGTACATGAGGGGGCGTGTCGGCCGCCGCGTCATGCGGGAACAGAACGCCCCCTTTCCAGCATACTGGATCCCGGGGGGCCCCAGCGCTCGGACCCCCCGTGATCTATAACTTATCCCCTATCCTTCGGATAGGGGATAAGTTATATTGCACTACAGATATCCTTTAACCTATCCTTTAACCTATCATTCTGATTCCGAGAAAGTTTTTTCGTGACATATTCTACTTTATGTTATTGGTAAAATTTTGTTGATACGCATCGTTTCTTAGTGAAAAATTCAAAAATTTGATGAAAAATTAGAAAATTTAGCATTTTTCTAACTTTGAAGCTCTCTGCTTGTAAGGAAAATTGATATATCAAATAAAAAAAATTTGGGATTCACATACACAATATGTCTACTTTATGACTGCATCGTAAAACTGACATGTTTTTACTTTTGGAAGACATCATAGGGCTTCAAAGTTCAGCAGCAATTTTCCAATTTTTCACAAAATTTTCAAACTCACTATTTTTCAGGGACCAGTTCAGGTTTGAAGTGAATTTGAAGGGTTTTCATATTAGAAATACCCCATAAAATACCCCATTATAAAAACTGCACACCTCAAAGTATTCAAAATGACATTCAGTCAGCGTTTTAACCCTTTAGGTGTTTCACAGGAATAGCAGCAAAGTGAAGGAGAAAATTCACAATCTTCATTTTTTACACTCGCATGTTCTTGTAGACCCAATTTTTTAATTTTTACAAGGGGTAAAAGGAGAAAATTCATACTTATATTTGTAGCCCAATTTCTCTCGAGTAAGCACATACCTCATATGTCTATGTAAAGTGTTCGGCGGGCGCAGTAGAGCGCTCAGAAGCGAAGGAGCGACAAGGGGATTTTGGAGAGTATGTTTTTCTGAAATGGTTTTTGGGGGGCATGTTGCATTTAAGAAGCCCCTATGGGGCCAGAACAGCAAAAAAAACACATGGCATACCATTTTGGAAACTAGACCCCTTGAGGAACGTAACAAGGGATAGAGTCAGCCTTAATACCCCACAGGTGTTTCACGACTTTTGCATATGTAAAAAAAATATATATTTTTTTCACTAAAATGTGTTTTTCCCCCCAAATTTCACATTTTTGCAAGGATTAATAGCAGAAAATACCCCCCAAAATTTGTAACCCCATCTCTTCTGAGTATGGAGGTACCCCATAAGTTGACCTGAAGTGCACTACGGGCGAACTACAATGCTCAGAAGAGAAGGAGTCATATTTGGCTTTTTGAGAGCAAATTTTGGTCGGGGGGCATGTCGCATTTAGGAAGCCCCTATGGTGCCAGAACAGCAAAAAAAAAACACATGGCATACCATTTTGGAAACTAGACCCCTTGAGGAACGTAACAAGGGGTACAGTGAGCATTTACCCCCCACTGGTGTCTGTCAGATCTTTGGAACAGTGGGCTGTACAAAATTTTTTATTTGCACAGCCCACTGTTCCAAAGATCTGTCAGACACCAGTGGGGTGTAAATTATCACTGTACCCCTCATTACATTCCGTGAGGGGTGTAGTTTTTGAAATGGGGTCACATGTGGTTTTTTTTTTTGCGTTTGTCAAAACCACTGTAACAATCAGCCACCCCTATGCAAATCACCTCAAATGTACATGGTGCACTCTCCCTTCTGGGCCTTGTTGTGCGCCCCCAGAGCACTTTGCGCCCACATATGGGGTATCTCCGTAGTCGGGAGAAATTGCATTACAAATTTTGGGGGGCTTTTTTCCCTTTTACCTCTTTTCAAAATGAACAGTATAGGACAACACCAGCGTGTTAGTGTAAAAAATTAATTTTTTTACACTAACATGCTGTTGTAGACCCCAACTTCACCTTTTCATAAGGGGTTAAAGGAGAAAATGCCCCACAAAATTTGTTAGGCAATTTCTCCCGAGTACGGTGATACCCCAAATGTGACCCTATACTGTTGCCTTGAAATACGACAGGGCTCCAAAGTGAGAGTGCCATGTGCATTTGAGGCCTGAATTAGGGATTTGCATAGGGGTGGACATAGGGGTATTCTACGCCAGTGATTTCCAAACAGGGTGCCTCCAGCTGTTGCAAAACTCCCAGCATGCTTGGACAGTCAACAGCTGTCCGGCAATACTGGGAGTTGTTGTTTTGCAACAGCTGGAGGCTCCGTTTTGGAAACAGTGGCGTACCAGACATTTTTCATTTTTATTGGGGAGGGGAGGGGGGCTGTGTAGGGGTATGTGTATATGTAGTGTTTTTTACTTTTTATTTTGTGTTAGTGTAGTGTAGTGTAGTGTTTTTAGGGTACAGTCACACGGGCGGGGGATTACAGCGAGTTTCCCGCTGCGAGTTTGAGCTGCCGCGCAAAATTTGCTGCATCGCAAACTTGCAGCCTGATACTCACTGTAAGCCCCCTGCCCATGTGAATGTACCCTGTACATTCACAGAGGGGGGACCTACAGCTGTTGCAAAACTACAAATCCCAGCATGCACGGTCTATCAGTGCATGCTGGTAGTTATAGTTTTGCAACAGCTGGAGGCACATGGGTTGGGAAACACTGAGTTATTAAACAGACAATGTTTCCCAACCAGTGTGCCACCAGTTGTTGCAAAACCACAACTCCCAGCATTCTCAGGCATGCTGGAAGTAGTAGTTCGGCAACATCTTTAGAGCCAGATGCTGCCAAACTGCAACTACCAGCATGCTTGGAGTTGCAGTTTTGCAACATCTGGAGGACTACAGTTTGGGGTTGATCAACAGGGCCAGGCCGAACTGTTCATATAGATGCTCTTCTGTGTCTAGAAAAACATGTCGGGGTTTCACAGGTCTCAGACACACATTGATGGCCTATTCTCTCCTGAAACTCCTCTTTTTTACTATATTTACTTCTCAGAATCATCCCCCTTCATTTGTGCTTCCAGAATAAGGGCTGATTGAGATTTTTCAATACATGTTAATTTTGTGCTCTTCAGGTGTCAGGTGCCGTGATGGTCCTCCGTACATCATTCATGACAGGTTTGTGAGGTGCCACGGGAGTGCTGGGAATGCCTGATCACAAGCCAGGGAACCGTTAGCCTATACAAGGTCCGAGGTTGGAGACAGCTTCTTCTGCTCCAGAAACGGGGAGTAAAGGAAAACACCAATGTCAGGTTACGGATAACTGTCTTTACTGAGCAGGTGGAGATGGTATTAGACACAGACAGTATGGTGCAGAGTGGAGGTATGCAGTGTAACCTCTTGGGAGCACTGTTGCCTTGCTGGGACTTATGGTACTTTTCACCCAATAGATTTGTGGTAACGGGGTGTGATGAGGGCAGATGTTGTTACCCTAGGGGCAGATGGCATTAACCCCTTGTATTCATGGCGCCAGGGTGTGGTTAGCCTAAAACCACCAGAAGGTATACCGCTTGATCCTGGGCTAGGCACAAGGGCAATAAAGACTCCGACGCCAAGTTATGGACAATGGTAGCTTTACTGAGGGTAGACAGTTGGTAAAATCTATACAGTTCAGCCAGGGCCAAGGAGGTGACCAGTGACGCATAGACCTTAATGGCTTGCTGGGACTTGTAGTAGGACTGGACAATTGAATGCAGACCACGCTGTGACTTTAGCTTACTTAACTTGATGGTGGCTGCAGGACTTGACATTGAGGCCTCCAACACTCTGGACACATACTAGGCACGACTGCACTGGACCACAGCTTAGCAGAAGAGCAGAGCTCAAAGAGTGAGGAGCTAGCTCGATCCAGGACTTATATGGGGAAACTAGCAGTGAGCCCATAGGTAACTCTTGGGATCACCTGGTCACTGGTACCTCCTGGGTTACAATCACATGACATAACTCTTAAAGATACAGCACATTTTATAATACAATACACTGCAGAACATATGTACAGGGGGGAAACTGAAGGAGGCTGCCTGACAGGGCAGCAAGAGTACGGGGCAACATCTCCCGTACTGGGCCACCGCAGATTGACACTGAATTGATTTGGACAGAAGATTTTTCCAAGTAGCTAAGTCCTGTAGCTTTCTCCGCCAGGCTTGAATTTCCTATGTGTGAGGGATCCTTGCAGAAAGACTGGATGAGACTTGAGAAGATAGAAAGCCCTGGAGGGGACAGAATGGGACCGGACAGGCCACATGACAGGGGTATTATGCGGGTAGGTAGGGGTTAAATGAGAGGTAGGATAGAGGAGGGAGCTAGGGAGTGCAGGCTTTTAGTGAGGAAGGAGGGAGGATTCTGGGCGATTTGCAATTTTTTCTTGATGGTCTGTATGCTTTGCTGCGGGGGGGTGGCCTGGGGGTGGGGGGCTCTCAGGGGTCTCCGGTACCTGTTTGGGGGGTTGCGGGCGCTGGGGGGGTGCAGCAGGCTGGGGGGGGGGGTGCTGGGGAGTTAGGTCCAGTTGGGGGGCCAGGTTGGGCGCGTCGGCGCCGGCCCCAGTGGTGGCAGCGTCGGGCGCTGGGGCAGGGGTGCGGCTTGTTGGACACGGTCTGTCGCGCTGTTTCTGGCGCGGAAAGGGTAAACAGGGAGAGGCTGACCAGAAGAGGGGCGACGCTGGTGCGGGTGGAAAGGATGGTGCCTTTCCTCACGCTTTTCCCAAATAGGGAGGAGGCGGAGCTGTTGCGCCTTGGTTTTGCGGAGGGTTTTCGGATCCCTTTTTCCGGGTCGGCAGGTTCAGGGGGTCTAGTGCTGAATTTGGTTTCGGCGTGGGCCCGCCTGGAGCTGGTGGAAGAAAAGCTTTTGAGGGAAGTGGAGCTGGGTAGGATGGCTGGTCCCTTTGCGGGCCCTCCTGTTGAGGGCCTGCGTGTTTCGCCTTTGGGTCTGGAGCCCAAAAAGGAGCCTAACAAGTTTCACCTCATTCACCATCTCTCTCACCCTGAAGGGGTGAATGATGGCATTGACCCGGCCTTGTGTGCGGTGTCGTTCACTTCCTTTGACGCTGCGCTGGTGTGGGTGCGGCGATACGAGTGGGGGGCTTTATTGGCGAAAACGGACATAGGTGATCATTTTTTCGTTGATCTTTGTTTGCCCATGGGATTTTCTATCTCATGTGCATTTTTTGAGAGGTTTTTTAGAGTGGGTGGTGCGGCGGGAGTCCCAGTTGGACTCGGTGTTGCACTACTTGGATGATTTCCTTTTTCTGGGCCCGGCGGGGTCAGGGGTCTGTGCGGTGCTGTTACAGGAGATGGAACGGGTTGCAACGTGGTTTGTCGTCCCGTTGGCGCCAGACAAGACGGAGGGCCCGTCTACGGCTGTTAAGTTTCTGGGTATCATTATTGATACCGTGTCGATGGAGTGTCGGCTGCCTCATGAGAAGCTGAGCGAGCTGAAGGGGGCAGTTGATAGGGCATGCAGGGTTAAGAAATTGCAGTTGCGGGAGGTCCAGTCACTACTGGGCAGTCTCAATTTTGCCTGCAGGATCATGCCCATGGGACGGATTTTTTGCCGGCGGCTGACAGCAGCTACTGCGGGGGTTTCTCGGCCTACTCACTATGTACAGTTGTCAGCAGATTTGCGGGTTTGGCAGGAGTTTTCGGGCAGGTACAACGGTCGGTCGGTGGTGATGGGGCGCCCGGTGTCTAATTGTGATTTGGAGCTGTTTACCGATGTGGCGGGTGGCTGCGGTTTTGGGGCCTATCTGCAGGGTCAATGGTGTGTGGGGCAATGGCCAGAGGTCTGGCGGGTGGCGGGTTTGACACGGAACTTAGCTTTGCTAGAATTGTTTCTAATTGTAGTGGCACTGGAGGTGTGGGGTGACTTGTTTCGCAGTAGGAAGGTTTGCTTCCATTGCGATAACATGGGGGTGGTACAGGCCATCAATAACCAGATGGCGAATTCTCCGCCGGTGGTTACGTTGCTGCGTCACCTGGTGCTGCGGGGATTGGAGCTTTGCATGTGCCGGGGGTGATTAACTCAGTAGCTGACGCTCTCTCTCGTTTGCAGTGGGACCGTTTTCGAGAGTTGGCACTGGAGGCCGAGGAGCCTTGTCCGGAGTGGCTGTGGAAGCTGGTTTAGCTGTGGCGATGGGCCTTGTGGGGCGGTCTGTGGCCCGGTCGACCTGGGAGTCCTATAGTCGGTGGTGGGCGGATTGGGAGCTATTGCTTCAGCAACTGTCCGTTGCGGGCGCCCTTTCGGAGTGGGAGGCAGCTCTTTTATTCTATGTGGGCAGGGCTTTTTGTAAGCGGGTGTTCCCATCGGGTCTGAGTCGCCGGATGGCGGCTCTGGCCTTTTGGTTCAAGGCCAGGGGTCTGCCGGATGGGACGAAGTCTTTTCTGGTGCGGCAGGTGCGGTGGTTTCGTAGGGGGGCTAGTTCTAGGGATATGCGAAAACCGGTGACTTTTTCTTTGTTGTTGCGCTTGGGTTCCTTATTGGACGGGGTGTGTTTTTCGGTATATGAGCTGTGTTTGTTCCTTTTGGGTTTTGTGTTGGCGTTTTTTGGGGCTTTTCGGATATCCGAGTTGGTGTCTCCTAGTTGTTGTTGGGCCGGGGGGCATCTTTTTTCGGACGTGGCTTTGGTGGATGGGCTTTTGCTGTGCCACATTCCGCGGCAGAAGACAGACCAGCTGGGTTGGGGGGCGGTGGTGCGTTTGGCACGGCTGTGGGGTTCGGAGATGTGCCCGGTGGCTTGTCTCTCACCTTTTTTGGCTTTGCGGGTGGGGATTGCGGGTCCGTTGCTGGTCCATGCTGACGGGGTTTTTTTGTCACGTTTTCAGTTTGTGGGGGTTTTTCGTAAGTGTTTGCGTGAGGCGGGGTACGTGGCGGAGGAGTACAGTTCTCATTCCTTCCGGATAGGTGGGGCAACTGAGGCATCTCGGAGGGGCCTGGGGTCGGAGATGGTGAAGCGGATTGGGAGGTGGGAATCTGAGAGGTATAGGCTGTACGTTCGTCCTCATTTGTTGTGATGTGTGTGTTTGTGTTTGTGGGTTGTACTGTATTTTCTTTTCTTTTGTCGTTTCAGGTGATGCGGCTGGGCTTGTCTGGATTGTCGGCCATTCCTATGTGTCGCCAGGGGCAGTACGGGCAGGGGTTTCGCCGGCGGGTAGACAGTTGGGGTTGGATGGTTCGGTGGCCCAGGTTCGCTGGTTGGGGAAGGGAGGCATGAGGTGGTCGGAACTGCTGTCCAGGGTCCAGTTCTTTGTTCAGTTAGACCGGTCCCCGGATGTCCTGGTTGTCCATTTGGGTGGGAATGACTTGGGGGTGCGCAGGTCACGGGACTTAATCAGGGACATTAAATTGGACTTTTTGCGCTTGTGGTCCTCTTTCCCAGAGTTGGTCCTTGTGTGGTCCGAGATGGTGGCCAGGCGGAAATGGAGGCAGGCTCGGTCAGTTGTGGCGATCAACAAGGCGAGGATTAAGGTTAATAAGGCTGTGAGTAAGTTTGTGGCCAGAAATGGGGGCCTGGTGGCTCGGCACCGGGATTTGGAGGAGGGGGGATCGGATTTTGTTGCCTCCGATGGTGTGCATCTTAATGTGATGGGTACGGATCTTTGGCTTCTTGAGTTGAAGGAGACGGTGGAGAGAGCATTGAGGCTGTGGAGGAACGGGGACAAGTAAGGGGTCACTTGTCCCCGTTGTGGGGGGGTCAGGAGAGGAATCTGGGGAGGCACCAGTGGATGGGCATGGTATGTTGGATGGTGTGGAGGTGGGCTGGGAGCGGTTCCCAGCCCGAAGGTGGAATTCAGGTTGGTGGGCTTCACAAAATGGTGCTCCTGTGCAGGTGAGCTACGGCTAGGAGCAAGTGAAGATCCCATCACCTTTTGGTCTGGTAACGGTGCCCCTCAGGTTCTTCTCCTGCGCTAATAGACATCCTACTGTTAGGACAGGTTATTATTGTTATGTATGACGTTCATACATCGGTTTACAATGTTGTAATTGAATATTTACGGTATTTAATAAATGGGCTGCTGTGGCCTTTGTTTAAACCAACACATGTCTTATGTCATTTATGGGAAGGGGAAAGTTAAGTAAAAGGTAAAGGTGGTAAATAGTAGATTGGTTGGTGGGGTCATAGCAGCTATAATATCCCCTAGTCAAGATTTGTAGATTTGTTCTGGACTTCCCTCAGAGCTTCTCTACACACCTCACACCTTTACCACAATTTAGCTCAGGTACTACTAGACTGGGATAATTCCTCCCCCCACTACACTATATGCTAAGGAATGTAGGGGTTCCCATGGGATAGAGACAACCCCCCCCTCCCCCACAGCCCAAATACCTGGATATGAATTAAATAAAGACAAACCACCATTTGGGGTAAAGGCCACGGCCATTTATTGAAGGGATAATAATTAAATAAATAATATATTAAATAAATTCTCATCAACCATAAATATATATGAATTCGGGTAGAAAAACAGACATGGTGCACATCTACAATCTTGTATAATGATCTGATTGCTTTTCAGCATAATATCAAAAACTAACAGGTTGTTAGTATACATTTTTGATCAAAAAGTACAAGCCCACTCGCCACATCAAGGCCACCTATCCAGAGTGGGTCCCTAACGTCCCTAGCATAAAATGGCGCAGCACCGGGTGGCGACCACTACCGCCGCAACGCCAATGCCCACAGGGGGGAACGACCCACTGGCAGAGCAGCCCCAATGCCACTCAAACCAGTCTATGGGCCGCACCCTCCCGCAGACACGGCGCCACGGCAGCAACGGACACCGCACAGCACCACACCAGTGTGAACAGGGATGTAATAGCTCACTTACCATACTCTCCCAGTCAGACTGGGAGGCAGCTAGGAAAGAAATGGCCCATGTGCAGCTAACTACTGCTTATATAGGGTTGGGCTGAGGGGGTGGGGAAGAGTGCAGCACATGTTAAAACAAAGGAAAAGGAGGGGATAGAAATCACAGTGTGAATTCGGGTAGAAAAACAGACATGGTGCACATCTACAATCTTGTATAATGATCTGATTGCTTCTCAGCATAATATGAAAAACTAACAGGTTGTTAGTATACATTTTTGATCAAAAAGTACAAGCCCACTCGCCACGTCAAGGCCACCTATCCAGAGTGGGTCCCTAACGTCCCTAGCATAAAATGGCGCAGCACCAGACGACTCATCCCATGTGGCACCTCTGTCAACCTTCTGGGCCCCTTACATTGGTAGGCAGGGTCACATGAGTTTGTACTGCGCCTCTCACGGCTTGAACACAATAGTAATAACATTTGGTCCTAGTGGGCCCAACAGCTGTGCCGCAGGTCTGCCCGAGTACCGTATTTTTCGCCCTATAGGATGCACCGGCATATAAGACACACTCAATTTTAAAGGTGCAAAATCTAGAAAAAAAAGATTCTGAACCCAACAGTGATCTTCAACTTGCGGACCTCCAGATGTTGCAAAACTTTGCAACATGTGAAGGTCCGCAGGTTGAAGACCACTGGTATAGGAGGTAATATTCACGTGTCCCTGCCGCTCTGGACCCGTCACCGTTCCATCGCTGTCGCCGCGTCCCCGTGGTGTCCCCGGACGTCTTCTTCCCCGGGATCCACGCTCTCCGTCGCCGTCATCACGTCGCCGCCATCACGTCACTACGCAAGCCGCTCCTATTGGATGACGGGACGACGTTCGCTGCGACGTGATGACGTCGAAGGAGAGCGCTGGCCATGCAGGGGATCCCGGCACGGAGCAGACACCGAGGAGGCAGGTAAGGTCCCTCCCGGTGTCCTGTAAGCTGTTCAGGATGCTGCGATTTCACCGCGGCGGTCCCGAACAGCCCGACTGAACAGCTGGGTTAGTGTCACTTTCGCTTCAGACGCGGCGTTCAGCTTTGATCGCCGCGTCTGAAGGGTTAATACAGGGCATCACCCGGATCGGTGATGTCCTGTATTAGCTCTGGGTCCCGGCCGTTGATGGCCGCAGGGACCCCCGCGATAGGTGTGTATTCGCCGTATAAGATGCACCAATTTTTCCCCCCAATTTTGGGGAAGAAAAAGTGCGTCTTATACGGCGAAAAATACGGTAAGTCTGAAGCCACAGGACAGCCTTTGGTGCTGGGACACCCCATTTGCCTATAGCATTGGCCTGAAAAATGATTGACTTTCCACCTTTAGTTTGTTAGTGTTTGTATTTGCTTAGATACAGGGATTGCCTTCTCTTTGAACCCTAATTTACGCCATTCAGATAGAGGATAGTGATGCCTTTCGGCCAGAGGAATTTTTGAGACTGCAGGGTCTGGGCAAGTCCCGGCCATGTACAAACAGCGAACAGATCAGAGCAGCAGCAAGACTGAGGAGGAGGAATGCTTCAAGATAAGATGAAGCTGTCCCTATTCACAGCCAAGAGTCAATCACAAGTGTTACTGCTCCGATGCAAGATCTGCGAGGCTGTGAACCCGTCATCTGCACTAACAATAAAATTGTTTAAGTCAGCGTCATATGTCACTTAACTCTTTAATGGCAGAAGGATTTTGGGGCTTTTGGACCAGATAAAGCATTTCTTATCTTTTTCATTTTGCAGCTTATTAGAGGCTTTTTAACATATTGTGACAGATAGGGGGCAGTGTACGTACATTTTGTGTACAAATAGACTGCTTTCCTTTAGAGATTTTTGGGCTGTATTGCATCGCTTTTCCCTCACATTTGTTCTGTGTATAATTTTAAGATTTTAAGTGTAAATTTGAACAAGTTTTCTGATGTCAGACATGTGGTGTCCCAGCACCAAAGGTTGTCCTGTGGACTTCGGACTTCCTCAGGCAGACCCCTAAACGACTGGTTATTATTGGTCCCCAAAGTCAGAGTTACTACGCTCAGGTAGGGTCCACCAGGTGGGACAGCCCCTAGTCGCCTCCTCCTACTCTAATTCTATAATGTTTATATGTATATATTTAGTAATGTGTATATTTAATATAGTGTATATTAGTATGCTTACCTTTATAGTGTTGCAGGACCTTCGGTTACCCATAACTCTTTGTACAGAAGATTGACAGTTGTATGGACCAGTGAGCTTAAGTCTAGCCCCTGCCCATATAAGGGAGCTGTAGTCAATTATCGCTCTCTTGGGTTGCTGCTCTCGTGGATGTTGGACTAGCAGGACGGATCTGCGCAACTTTCAAAGACAAGCTAGGCCAGAAACCTGCCGGCATCAGCCTAAACTAAACCGTGAGTTAAAATCTCAATCCGCGCTAAAGCTAGTGTGATTACAGGACCGAACCTAAACCCCTAAATCCAGTGGATCACTGCAACAATTATCTTCCTAAGCTCAATAGACTCACAAGGTCCCAACCACTTGTTAAGCTCTAATACACTCTGTTGTATGGACTGTTCCTGTTCATTATAGCCTAAAATCTTCATAAACATTTCCGACAAGTTTCTGCAAATCTCCGGTTGTGGACAATCAATTATTTACTATCTCCCTATTGCTCTTGGGAAGGGTGGCGGTAGGACAAGCATACAGAGAATAGCCCTCACCCTGGTGTCACGAATAGAAAGGGTTAAGCACCCTTAGTAACCGCACAGCTACACCCCCATATACCCTACTCCCCCAGGCTATCACACAAGCAATATGTCAGATGTTTAATATATTTTCATAAGTATTGTATTAAATGTTATATATATATATATATATATATATATATATATATATATGTGTGTGTTATGCCTTTAAAGCGTCCCTGTCATAGTGCAAAAAAAAGAAAAAAGTGATATGTTACTCAGGGCCCAATCCTGATCATGTGCATATTTTTATGTGTCTCGGACCGATATATCCAGATATATAAGCATTTATCTGCTGGTGAGTTACTTTTTCATTGTGCAGGCTGGAGGGGGCGTGTCAGTCTGTCTCCCTCACAGGAGCAAGCCTGGGCAGTCAGCCAATCAGTACTCTCTACTCTGTAACCCTTTCCTCTCTGATTTTATGCTGTGTCATGTGTCAGAGGAAGATACTTGGAGCTTGCCTGCAGTAATCAGAAGACATTATGGTGAATTCATAACAGGATAAAATGTATAAATATAAGAATAGATCTTTATAAAATTAGTGCAAGGATTTTTTAGATAAAAGTACAGCATTTTTATGAATACATGTTCTATCTGTTTTATCTTCTCCTAGTAAAGCTGGATGCTAATCAGCATAGCTGTCACTATGTGTGTCATTCATCTTTCACAGATTCCTGAATGTCTGATCAACTTTTTTGTTATTCAGTAGTCCGAGAAAGCTTTGACTATTTCAGCATGCTGGGAGTTGTAGTTTAGTAACAACTGAAGCTGCAGTGCTTGTAAATAACCGTGTTAGAGCAGTGTTGCCTCCAGCTGTTGTAAAACTACAGCTCCCAGCATGTCCACACACCCTTTATCTGTAGTTTTGCATACACAATAGAAATCTCCTATACTGGATACCGGTATGCTTTACGGCCGGTATCCAGTATGCTGTAAAATCTAGACTAGTCTGTCTGGCTAAAAGACAGGTGACCCCTAGTGGTGGCTATTTTGAGCTTGAATTTCAGGTGAAAAAAAAAAAAAAATTTAACAGGTGTATATTGTGAAATGTCATATTATAATGAGTCCTGCAATATATGAAAAGTTTTTAACAATGACATTGCCTCTTTAAGAGTGGAACAGTGCAAGCCCATGTGACCCTGTATGCTCAATGGGAACCCCTAAATTGTGAGCGATATAGAGTAGTGGGGGGAGGAGTTGCCCCAGTTCAGCCTAGAGTTGTATGCAGAGCACAAGTGTGGTAAAAGGTGTGAGGTGTGTGGAGAAGCTCTGAGGGAAGGACCAGAACAAAAACTCTTCTCTAGTCTTATCCATTCATTCTGCAAGGATCACCCGCACATAGGAAATTCAAGCCTTGGTGGAAAAAGCTATAGGACCTTGACAGAACCCTAGTGACTTGGAACAATCTTCAATCATCAGTCTCCTTTCAAATCAGTATTAATTCTATTGGGTGAAAAGCACCATAAGTCCCAGCGAGGCAACAGGGCTCCCAAGGGGTTACACTGCATCCTCTCCACTCTGCACCAGAATGTCTGTGTGTAATACCATCTGCACCCTGCTCAGTAAAAGGCAGTTATCTGTAACCCGAAGTCGGTGTGTTTCTTTTTTCCCTCCCACGCATCAGCTACCCCACCCATTGAAGCACACCTAAGCTGCCTTTCTATGCTGTGCTGTAAACAATAGACAAGTGTTTTCTACTCAGGGTGCCTCCAGCTGTTGCAAAACTACAATTCCCTGCAGAAAGATCTCCCCCCAGCGATCGCTCTACCCGTTGAAGTACAGACAGGCTCAATTTCATCACCTGATTAGTGATGTAATGTCTTGGGCCAGGAGAAGCTGTCTGGCCCAGGAGAAGCTGTCTCCAACTTTGGACCGTGTATAGGCTAACAGTGTCCTGGCTGGGTTGCAGTTTTTATGGAAGTTCCTCATTCTGGCTTTGGCTCAAAATACTCCATCATAACAGTGGATTTACCCAAATAACACCCGAAGGGGAACTAACAAAAGCAAAATTTTAGCCAGATCTATTGATAAGTTTGTTTAACACTTTTTTAAAGTGCTAAACTGTGTGAATGAGGCCTTATAGTTTTATCACAAGTCGTTTTTTTAACAGCATACAAAATGAGGTTTTCCGAGGTTGCAGTATGGCCCAAGACATTACATCACTAGTCAGGTGATGAAATTGAGCCAGTCTGTGCTTCAATGGGTAGAGCGATTGCTGGGAGATCATTCTGCAGGGAATTGTAGTTTTGCAACAGCTGGAGGCACCCTGGGTAGAAAACACTGGTCTATTGTTTACAGCACAGGCAGCTCAGGTGTACTTCAATGGGTGGGGTAGCTGATGCGTGGGAGGGGAAAAAGTGACCTCACACTTACAATCAAGGAATCCTGGGACTTGTTGTTGGAGCAAGGCAACTCCAACAGCAAATAGACATTTCGCAAAAAGAATGCAGCAACATTATAGTGGACTCACAACACAGCCCTTTAGCTCCAAGACAAGCACAGATCCTTTCTAAGCATGTCCATTACTTTCTAGCAGGTACAGTACAGACCAAAAGTTTCTTTATTTCTTTATTTTCTTTATTTTCATGACTATAAAAACTGTAGATTTACACTGAACGCATCAAAACTATGAATTAACAAATGTGGAATTAGATCCATAACAAAAAAGTGTGAAAATATGTCATATTCTAGGTTCTGGCCACCTTTTGCTTTGATTACTGCTTTGCACACTCTTGGCATTCTCTTGATGAGTTTCAAAAGGTAGTCACCTGAAATGGTCTTCCAACAGTCTTGAAGGAGTTCCCAGAGATGCTTAACACTTGTTGGCCCTTTTTGCCTTCACTCTGCGGTCCAGCTCACCCCAAACCATCTCGATTGGGTTCAGGTCCGGTGACTGTGGAGGCCAGGTCATCTCGCGCAGCACCCATCACTCTCCTTCTTGGTCAAATAGCCCTTACACAGCCTGGAGGTGTGTTTGGGGTCATTGTCCTGTTGAAAAATAAATGATGGTCCAACTAAATGCAAACCGGATGGAATAGCAGCCGCTGCAAGATGCTGTGGTAGCCATGCTGGTTCAGTATGCCTTCAATTTAAATAAATCCCCAACAGTGTCACCAGCAAAGCACCCCCACACCATCACACCTCCTCCTCCACACCAGCACACCTGTGAAGTGAAAACCATTTCAGGTGACTACCTCTTGAATCTCAACAAGAGAATGCCAAGAGTGTGCAAAGCAGTAATCAAAGCAAAAGGTGGCTACTTTGAAGAAACTAGAATATGACATATTTTCAGTTGTTTCACACTTTTTTGTTATGTATATAATTCCACATGTGTTAATTCATAGTTTTAATGCCTTCAATGTAAATCTACAATTTTCATAGTCATGAAAATAAAGAAAACTCTGAATGAGAAGGTGTGTCCAAACTTTTGGTCTGTACTGTATGTACTAAAATCCCTTTATGGTGGATAACCCCTTTAATGTCTCTGATGTCGTTTACTAGAACAGTGTTTTCCAAACAGTGTGCCTCAAGCTGTTGCAAAACTACAACTGCCAGCATGTCTGGACAGCTGAAGGCCTTCGGCTGTCCGTCCTGCTGGGAGTTGTAGTTTTGCAACAGCTGAAGACACACTGATTGGGAAAATGCTGTACTAAGATAATACAGCCCAGGTCCAGGTTTCTCTTCCGTTTTTCTCCTTATATATGTGGAGGGTGGAAGGCAACAAGTTAATAAAAAGACGAAGCGGTCACATGATCACGTGATGACATCTCCTAAACTATCTTTTTATATCTCACGAAAACATTAACACATGTTCTGTGAAGTCTTAATTGGTCAATAAATCATTGCCGCCGCCGAGCCTTACTTATACGGACCACTGGGCCCTGTCAACTAAAAGACTGCAATACTCCTAGCTTGCAGCTCATGCATATTCATGTGCCAAATTTACATGTAATTAACCCAGTTATAAATCAAGAGAAGATTTGCATAAGTCTTTGTGGAGGAGGCAGACAAGTAAACTTGCTCCCTCTCCCACAATCCTGTCCACTCACTTACCCATCCAATGAGACGGGCTAAGTGCCATCTGCGGGCTGCCAGCATTCTGAGTGTTGTATCCATAAATATTCCACCGACACTGCGGCCTCACTGGACCCGATCTGCACCTGTCAGTGATTAATTAAAATGAATGGATCTAAAGATGTTTACTTTGTAAAATTTACAGCGCGGAGAGCCATTTGAGAACATCAGCCTAAAGCCTTCTTAACACATTGGTGTGCAGAGGTATTGGAATATAGAGCTGGTAACATATGTATTGGTGTAAGGCTGGCATAAAAAAAAAAAAAATTATATATATATATATCACACTTTAAGGATCAGGATTAAGGGAAGGGGCATAACTGGAAGCTCCTGGACCTTAAAGTGTACCTGTCATTAACAAAAACTTTTTATATAATGTAGATAATACACTGAGGACAAGCAGGGCTCTGACCACTGAGAACAAGCAGGGGTCTGTACACAGACGACAAGCAGGGGTAAACAGGGGTCTGTACACAGAGGACAAGCAAGGGTCTGTACACTGAGGACAAGCAGGAGCAGGTATACTGAGGACAAGCAGGGCTCTGTACACTGAGGACAAGCAGGGCTCTATACACTGAGGACAAGCAAGGCTCTGTACACTGAGGACAAGCAGGGCTCTGTACACTGAGGACAAGCAGGGCTCTGTACAATGAAGACAAGCAGGGCTCTGTACACGGAGGACAAGCAGGGGTCTGTACACTGAGAACAAGCAGGTGCCTGTACACTGAGGACAAGCAGGGCTTTGTACACTGATGACAAGCAGGGCTCTGTACACTGAGGACAAGCAGGGCTCTGTACACTAAGGATAAGCAGGTCTCTGTACACTGAGGACAAGCAGGACTCTGAACACTGAGGACAAGCAAGGCTCTATGGACTGAGAACATGCAGGCCTCTGTACACTGATGACAAGCAGGGCTCTGTACACTGAGGACAAGTAGGGCTCTGTACACTGAGGGCAAGCAGGGCTCTGTGCACTGAGGACAAGCAGGGCTCTGTGCACCAGGTGCAGACTGACCGGACAGTCCAATCAAACTTGGTCCAAGGGCCTGGCCGGGTAAAGGGCCCACCGCTGCTGAGGATCCAGGACACTTGTCCTGGATCCCCAGGAAGACAGCGCTGCCTTCTGCTGTATGTGCGGTACATGCGGTACACAGAAGACGTCCGCCCCCACGGGTGATGTCACTTATTGGCGCCTGCACTGTGGAGGAACAAAGAAGCTGGCCCCTACTGCACTCCGGAGGAGAAGATCGCTGCGTCGGACATCAGGTGAGCATAATTTTTTTCTTTTTTTCAACCTGGGAGGGGAAAAAACTCTGCTGCCTACACCTACTGTGGGGGGGTCCCTGCTGCCTACACCTACTGTGGGGGGATCCTTCTGCCTACACCTACTGTGGAGGGATCCTGCTGTCTACACCTACTTTGGGGGGACCCTGCTGCCTACACCTACTGTGGGGGACCCTGCTGCCTACACCTACTGTGGGGGGATCCTGCTGCGTACACCTACTGTGGGGGGTCCCTGCTGCCTACACCTACTGTGGGGGGATCCTTCTGCCTACACCTACTGTGGGGGGATCCTGCTGTCTACACCTACTTTGTGGGGACCCTGCTGCCTACACCTACTGTGGGGGACCCTGCTGCCTACACCTACTGTGGGGGGATCCTTCTGCCTACACCTACTGTGGAGGGATCCTGCTGTCTACACCTACTTTGGGGGGACCCTGCTGCCTACACCTACTGTGGGGGACCCTGCTGCCTACACCTACTGTGGGGGGATCCTGCTGCGTACACCTACTGTGGGGGGTCCCTGCTGCCTACACCTACTGTGGGGGGATCCTTCTGCCTACACCTACTGTGGGGGGATCCTGCTGTCTACACCTACTTTGTGGGGACCCTGCTGCCTACACCTACTGTGGGGACCCTGCTGCCTACGCCTACTGTGGGGGGATCCAGCTGCCTACACCTACTGTGGGGGGACCCTGCTGCCTACACCTACTGTGGGGGGATCCTGCTGCCTACACCTACTGGGGGCGACCCTGCTGCCTACATCTACTGTGGGGGGACACTGCTGCCTACACCTACTGTGGGGGGATCCTGCTGTCTACACCTACTTTGTGGGGACCCTGCTGCCTACACCTACTGTGGGGGACCCTGCTGCCTACACCTACTGTGGGGGGATCCAGCTGCCTACACCTACTGTGGGGGGACCCTGCTGCCTACACCTACTGTGGGGGGATCCTGCTGCCTACACCTACTGGGGGCGACCCTACTGCCTACATCTACTGTGGGGGGACACTGCTGCCTACACCTACTGTGGGGGGACCCTGATGCCTACACCTACTGTGGGAGGGGGATGCTGCTGTCTACACCTACTGTGGGAGGGGGATCCTGCTGCCTAAATATACTGTGGGGGGACCCTGCTGCCTACACCTACTGTGGGGGAACTCTGCTGCCTACACCTACTGTGTGTGGACTCTGCTGTCTACAATTACTGTGGGGGAACTCTGATGACTATACCCATTGTAGGGAAACTCTGTTGCCTAGACCCACTGTGGGGAACTCTGCTGCCTACACATACTGTTTGGGAACTCTGCTGCCTACACCTAATGTGAGGGAACTCTGCTGCCTACACCTAATGTAAGGGACAATCTACTATGTTCCTGCCTAGCTAATATGGGTACAGACTACCAAACTAATAGGAGGGCTACCTACTACCTACATAGGGGATTTTCATACAGGGGGCAGCAATCTGGGGGATTTACCTACAGTGGGCATGACTACCTACCTGGGGGACATTAACTACCTTGGGGCATGATCTACTAGGGGCCACTACCTCCTGGGGACATTACCTACCTGTAACTTCCATAAGCGACACCTTATTTTCTGTCTGCTAACACAAAATACTCTGATGGCAGCAGGGGGGACCCTGCTGTCTACACCTACTGTGGGGGGACCTTGCTGCCTATACCTACTGTGGGGGGATCCTGCTGTCTACACCTACTGTGGGGGGACCCTGCTGTCTACACCAACTGTGGGGGGGGGGGGGGACCCTGCTGTCTACACCTACTGTGGGAGGATCCTGCTGCCTACACCTACTGTGGGGGGACCCTGCTGCCTACACCTACTGTGGGGGGATCCTGCTGCCTACACCTACTGTGGGGGACCTTGTTGTCTACCCCTACTGTGGGAGGATCCTGCTGCCTACACCTACTGTGGTCGACCCTGCTGCCTACATCTACTGTGGGGGGACCCTGCTGCCTACACCTACTGTGAGGGGATCCTGCTGCCTACACCTACTGTGGGAGGGGGATCCTGCTGCCTACACCTACTGTGGGAGGGGGATCCTGCTGCCTACACCTACTGTGGGAGGGGGATCTTGCTGCATACACCTACTGTGAGGGGACCCTGCCTGTCTACATCTATTGTGGGGGGATCCTGCGGCCTACACCTACTGTGGGGGGACCCTGCTGCCTGCACCTACTGTTGGGGGACCCTGCTGCCTACACATACTGTGGGAGGGGGATCCTGCATCCTAAACCTACTATGTAGGGGGGGGGGATCTTGCTGCCTACACCTACTGGGGGGGGGGGGCTGCTGCATACACCTACTGTGGGGGAACTCTGCTGCCTACATCTACTGTGAGGGAACTCTGCTGCCTACAGCTAATGGGGGGAACTCTGAGGCCTACATCTACTGTGGGGGAACTCTGCTGTCTACAATTACTGTGGGGGAACTCTGTGGACTATTGTAGAGGAACTCTGTTGCCTACACCCACTGTGGGGGAACTCTGCTGCCTACAGATACTGTTTGGGAACTCTGCTGTCTACACATAATGTGAGGGAACTCTGCTGCCTACACCTAATGTAAGGGGCAATCTACTATATTCCTGCCTAGCTAATATGGGTACAAACTAATAGGAGGGCTACCTACATAGGGGGGTTTTCATATGGGGCAGCAATCTGGGGGATTTACTGACAGTGGGCATGACTACCTACCTGGGGGACATTAACTACCTTGGGGCATGATCTACTAGGGGCCACTACCTCCTGGGGACATTACCAACCTATAACTTCCATAAGCAGCACCTTATTTTCTGTCCGCTAACACAAAATACTTTGATGGCAGCAGGGGGGACCCTGCTGCCTACACCTACTGTGGGGGGACCCTGCTGCCTATACCTACTGTGGGGGGATCCTGCTGACTACACCTACTGTCGGGGGGACCCTGCTGTCTACACCTACTGTGGGGGGGGGACCCCTGCTGTCTACACCTACTGTGGGAGGATCCTGCTGCCTACACCTACTGTGGGGGGATCCTGCTGCCTACACCTACTATGGGCGACCCTGCTGCCTACATCTACTGTGGGAGGACCCTGCTGCGTACACCTACTGTGGGAGTGGGATCCTGCTGCCTACACCTACTGTGGGAAGGGGATCCTGCTGCCTACACCTACTGTGGGGGGATCCTGCTGCCTGCACCTACTGTGGGGGGACCCTGCTGCCTGCACCTATTGTGGGAGGATCCTGCTGCCTACACCTACTGTGGGGGTGGGGGGGGGCTGCTGCCTACACCCAATGTGGGGGAACTGTGCTGCCTACATTTACTGTGAGGGAACTCTGCTGCCTACACCTAATAGGGGGAACTCTGCAGCCTACACCTACTGTGGGGGAATTCTGCTGTCTACAATTACTGTGGGGGAACTATGATGACTATACCCATTGTAGGGGAACTCTGTTGCCTACACCCACTGTGGGGGAACTCTGCTGCCTACATCTACTGTTTGGGAACTCTGCTGCCTACACCTAATGTGAGGGAACTCTGCTGCCTACACCTAATATAAGGGACAATCTACTATGTTCCTGCCTAGCTAATATGGGTACAGACTACCAAACTAATAGGAGGGCTACCTACTACCCAGGGCCGGATTAACGTAGGGGCGGATGGAGCTGCCGCTCCAGGCCCCTACAGGAAAATAGGCCCAGCGTCCTGCACAGACGGCCCCCGCATAGGCCGCCCGGTGCCCACGATAAATATGATAACAGAAAAAGAGGGCTGGCCCTGCACTGTCCCAGGCCGGCCCTGCTTCTTACTTACGGCACTGGGTCACTGCAGGCCGCTGCAGCACTTTTTTATTTTTATTTTTTAAATAGTTAGCCTCCGACCCTTTAAGAAGAGTGAAGGGGCCGTGGCCGCAATGCATCTCTGGGAAGAGAGCAGAGGGAAGCTCCTCCCCCTCCCCCCACACTCCTCTGTGTGCAGGCTGCAGTCCTATTGGAGCAGGCAGGTTCTTTGCTTACTGCTCCATTGCTGACTACATCACCCGCCCGCGCCGAAGGGGAACAGGAAGACTTCCCCTGCCCACCGCTGTGGCCCCCTATATAACAGGTAGTTTTCTGGGAGGAAAAGGTTGAGGGGCAAATTGCTGTTTGGGAGGTCAGTGGGAGTTAAATGGGCAATTTCTTAATGTTTCCTGACCAGGGTGTCTCCAGCAGTTTTAAAACTACAACTCCCAGCATGCCTTTGGTTGTCCAGACATGCTGGGAGTTGTAGTTTTGCAACACTTTATCTATCTAATCTCATATCTAGCTATCTCATATCTATCTATCTCTCTATCTCATATCTATCTATCTATCTATCTCTCTATCTCATATCTATCTCTCTATCTCATATCTCTCTATCTCATATCTATCTATCTCATATCTATCTGTCTCATATCTATCTGTCTCATATCTATCTGTCTCATATCTGTCTATCTATCTATCTCATATCTATCTGTCTCAGATATGAGACAGATAGATATGAGACAGATAGATATGAGACAGATAGATATGAGACAGATAGATATGAGACAGATAGATATGAGATAGATAGATATGAGATAGATAGATATGAGATAGATAGATATGAGATAGATAGATAGATAGATAGATATGATGTAGATAAATAGATAGATAGGAGATAGATAGATAGATATGAGATAGATATACATGAGACAGATAGATATATCTCATATCTATCTATCTCATATCTATCTATCTATCTCCTATCTATCTATTTATCTACATCATATCTATCTATCTCATATCTATCTATCTATCTCATATCTATCTGTCTTATATCTATCTATCTCATATCTATCTCATATCTATCTCATATCTATCTATCTCATATCTATATATCTATCTATCTCATATCTATCTATCTCATATCTATCTATCTATCTCATATCTATCTATCTATCTCATCCATCTATCTATCTATCTATCTATCTCATATGTATCTATCTATCTCATATTTATATCATCTATCTATCTCATATCTATCTATCTATCTATCTATCTATCTATCTATCTCATATCTATCTATCTATCTATCTATCTCATATCTATCTATCTATCTATCTCATATCTATCTTATTTCTATCTTATATCTCAGTGTTTCCTGACCATGGTGCCTCCAGCTGTTGCAAAACTATACCTCCCAGCATGCGTTTGGCTGTCCAGACATGCTGGGAGTTGTAGTTTTGCAACACTTTATCTATCTAATCTCATATCTAGCTATCTCATATCTATCTCATATCTATCTATCTATCTCATATCTGTCTGTCTCATATCTATCTATCTATCTATCTATCTATCTATCTATCTCATATCTATCTATCTATCTATCTATCTATCTCATATCTATCTATCTATCTCATATCTATCTATCTATCTATCTATCTATCTATCTCATATCTATCTATCTATCTCATATGTATCTATCTATCTATCTATCTCATATCTATCTTATTTCTATCTTATATCTCAGTGTTTCCTGACCATGGTGCCTCCAGCTGTTGCAAAACTATAACTCCCAGCATGCGTTTGGCTGTCCAGGCATGCTGAAAGTTATAGTTTATCAACAGCTGGAGGCATCCAGGTTAGGAAACACTTATCTATCTATGTATCTAATATCTATATTATATCTCAGTGTACCCAATATACCAGTGTACCCAATATACCAGTGTATCCAGTGATACAGTGTATCCAATATACCAGTGTACCCAGTGATCCAGTGTATCCAATATACCAGTGATCCAGTGTATCCAATATACCAGTGTACCCAGTGATCCAGTGTATCCAATATACCAATGTACCCAGTGATCCAGTGTATCCAATATACCAGTGTACCCAATATACCAGTGTACCCAGTGATCCAGTGTATCCAATATACCAGTGTACCCAATATACCAGTGTACCCAGTGATCCAGTGTACCCAATATACCAGTGTACCCAGTGATCCAGTGTATCCAATATACCAGTGTACCCAATATACCAGTGTATCCAATATACCAGTGTATCCAATATACCAGTGTACCCAATATACCAGTGTACCCAATATACCAGTGTACCCAGTGATCCAGTGTACCCAATATACCAGTGTACCCAATATACCAGTGTACCCAATATACCAGTGTACCCAATATACCAGTGTACCCAGTGATCCAGTGTATCCAATATACCAGTGTACCCAATATACCAGTGTACCCAGTCATCCAGTGTATCCAATATACCAGTGTACCCAATATACCAGTGTATCCAATATACCAGTGTACCCAATATACCAGTGTACCCAATATACCAGTGTACCCAATATACCAGTGTACCCAGTGATCCAGTGTACCCAATATACCAGTGTACCCAATATACCAGTGTACCCAGTGATCCAGTGTACCCAATATACCAGTGTACCCTATATACCAGTGTACCCAGTGATCCAGTATACCCAATATACCAGTGTACCAAGTGATCCAGTGTACCCAATATACCAGTGTACCCAATATACCAGTGTACCCAGTGATCCAGTGTACCCAATATACCAGTGTACCCAATATACCAGTGCACCCAGTGATAGTGTACCCAATATACCAGTGTACCCAGTGATCCAGTGTACCCAATATACCAGTGTACCCAATATACCAGTGTACCCAATATACCAGTGTACCCTATATACCAGTGTACCCAGTGATCCAGTGTACCCAATATACCAGTGTACCCAATATACCAGTGTACCCTATATACCAGTGTACCCAGTGATCCAGTATACCCAATATACCAGTGTACCCAGTGATCCAGTATACCAGTGTACCCAGTGATACAGTGTACCCAATATACCAGTGTACCCAGTGATCCAGTATACCCAATATACCAGTGTACCCAGTGATACAGTGTACCCAGTATTCCAGTGTACCCAATATACCAGTGTACCCAGTGATCCAGTATACCCAATATACCAGTGTACCCAGTGATCCAGTGTACTCAATATACCAGTGTACCCAGTGATCCAGTGTATCCAATATACCAGTGTACCCAATATACGAGTGTACCCAGTGATCCAGTGTATCCAATATACCAGTGTACCCAATATACCAGTGTACCCAGTGATCCAGTGTACTCAATATACCAGTGTACCCAGTGATCCAGTGTATCCAATATACCAGTGTACCCAATATACCAGTGTACCCAGTGATCCAGTGTATCCAATATACCAGTGTACCCAATATACCAGTGGACCCAGTGATCCAGTGTATCCAATATACCAGTGTACCCAATATACCAGTGTATCCAATATACCAGTGTATCCAATATACCAGTGTACCCAATATACCAGTGTACCCAGTGATCCAGTGTACCCAATATACCAGTGTACCCAATATACCAGTGTACCCAATATACCAGTGTACCCAGTGATCCAGTGTATCCAATATACCAGTGTACCCAATATACCAGTGTACCCAGTGATAGTGTACCCAATATACCAGTGTACCCAGTGATCCAGTGTACCCAATATACCAGTGTACCCAATATACCAGTGTACCCAATATACCAGTGTACCCTATATACCAGTGTACCCAGTGATCCAGTGTACCCAATATACCAGTGTACCCAATATACCAGTGTACCCAGTGATCCAGTATACCAGTGTACCCAGTGATACAGTGTACCCAATATACCAGTGTACCCAGTGATCCAGTATACCCAATATACCAGTGTACCCAGTGATACAGTGTACCCAGTATTCCAGTGTACCCAATATACCAGTGTACCCAGTGATCCAGTATACCCAATATACCAGTGTACCCAGTGATCCAGTGTACTCAATATACCAGTGTACCCAGTGATCCAGTGTACCCAATATACCAGTGTACCCAATATACCAGTGTACCCAGTGATAGTGTACCCAATATACCAGTGTACTCAATATACCAGTGTACTCAGTGATAGTGTACCCAATATACCAGTGTACCCAGTGATACAGTGTACTCAATATACCAGTGCACCCAATATACCAGTGTACCCAGTGATCCAGTGTACCCAGTGTACCCAGTGATCCAGTGTACCCAGTGATCCAGTGTACCCAGTATACCAGTGTACCCAGTATACCAGTGTACTCTATATACCAGTGTACCCTATATACCAGTGTACCCAGTGATACAGTGTACTCTCCCCAGGGCACCGCCTGCTCCTCTGCCCCACATAGTGGATAGTCCTGATGGGTAGGGGCATATACTGTCACTAGGGTCCGAGTATATACCGTCACTGGGGTCCGTGTATATACTGTCACTGGGATCCGGGCATATACTGTCACTGGGATCCGGGTATATACTGTCACTAGGGTCCGGGTTTATACTGTCACTGGGGTCCGGGCATATACTGTCACTGCGATCCGGGCATATACCGTCACTGGGATCCGGGCATATACCGTCACTGGGGTCCGGGTATATACTTTCACTGGGGTCCGGGTATATACCGTCACTGGGGTCCGGGCATATACTGTCACTGGGATCCGGGTATATACTGTCACTAGGGTCCGGGTTTATACTGTCACTGGGGTCCGGGCATATACTGTCACTGCGATCCGGGTATATACCGTCACTGGGGTCCG
Organism: Hyla sarda; assembly: GCF_029499605.1. Taxonomy (NCBI): domain Eukaryota; kingdom Metazoa; phylum Chordata; class Amphibia; order Anura; family Hylidae; genus Hyla; species Hyla sarda. Next base: position 55,469,879 of record NC_079195.1, read on the forward strand.
GGTATATACCGTCACTGGGGTCCGGGTATATACCGTCACTGGGGTCCGGGTATATACCGTCACTGGGGTCCGGGTATATACCGTCACTGGGGTCCGGGTATATACCGTCACTGGGGTCCGGGTATATACCGTCACTGGGGTCCGGGTATATACCGTCACTGGGGTCCGGGTATATACCGTCACTGGGGTCTGGGTATATACCATCACTGGTATTATTGTGTGATGTATATATTTCCTCCTTGTATACTGGTATTATTGTGTGATGGTATATATTTCCTCCTTGTATACTGGTATTCTTGTGTGATGGTATATATTTCCTCCTTGTATACTGGTATTATTGTGTGATGGTATATATTTCCTCCTTGTATACTGGTATTCTTGTGTGATGTATATAATTCCTCCTTGTATACTGGTATTATTGTGTGATGTATATATTTCCTGCTTGTATACTGGTATTATTGTGTGATAGTATATATTTCCTCCTTGTATACTGGTATTCTTGTGTGATGGTATATAATTCCTCCTTGTATACTGGTATTTTTGTGTGATGTATATAATTCCTCCTTGTATACTGGTATTATCGTGTGATGGTATATATTTCCTCCTTGTATACTGGTATTATTGTGTGATGGTATATATTTCCTCCTTGTATACTGGTATTATTGTGTGATGGTATATATTTCCTCCTTGTATACTGGTATTATTGTGTGATGTATATATTTCCTCCTTGTATACTGGTATTATTGTGTGATGGTATATATTTCCTCCTTGTATACTGGTATTATTGTGTGATGGTATATATTTCCTCCTTGTATACTGGTATTATTGTGTGATGGTATATAATTCCTCCTTGTATACTGGTATTATCGTGTGATGGTATATATTTCCTCCTTGTATACTGGTATTATTGTGTGATGGTATATATTTCCTCCTTGTATACTGGTATTATTGTGTGATGGTATATATTTCCTCCTTGTATACTGGTATTCTTGTGTGATGTATATAATTCCTCCTTGTATACTGGTATTATTGTGTGATGGTATATATTTCCTCCTTGTATACTGGTATTCTTGTGTGGTGGTATATATTTCCTCCTTGTATACTGGTATTCTTGTGTGATGTATATATTTCCTCCTTGTATACGGGTATTCTTGGTCATGGAAAATTATCTTATCTACGTTAAATTGTTATATATTTTCTTTTCTTTTATTTTGTGTGTAGGTTGGGGCATTAGGAGGGATTTGGATGGGATAGGGGCGTGGCAGAGATGTGGCCATGGGTGGAGCCTCACAGGGGGCCCTTACTTTATTTGGTCCGAGGACCCTGAGTGTTGTCAGTCCGCCCCTGCCTGGGTGGTCACATGGGCTGGGTAACCTCCTGACCAGCGGGACTCACGTCACGGTATCATAGGACTCTCCTCCCCCCTGTCAGAAAGAGGATGGTATGTGCTGCTTTCCTGCCTGGCCCACGCCCGTCAAAAAATGTTACTGTGTGACAGCGGCTGAGGTCCCACCGGCGGTCCTTGTTCTCTGCCTCTGAAGTCCCCCAAAAAGGTACCACCATCAGTCATGAACTGACTTGATATTCAGGTACATAGAAAAGCTAGGTGACAATTCCTCACCTAGCTTTTCCATGCTCCTGAATGGCATGCCTGCTTATAAAAGCTCAGTTATTATAGACAGATTTGACTAAAGTTTATAGGTAAATCTATCTATAATAACTATCTATAATAACTAGGTGAGAAATTGTCACCTAGCTTTTCTGTGTACCTGAATGGCATGTCTGCTTATCGTAGCTCAGCTATTATAGACAGATTTGACTAAAGTTTATAGGTAAATCTATCTATAATAACTGAGCTATTATAAGCAGATATGCCATTCAGAAGCATGAAAAAGCTAGGCAAGACATTTTCACCCAGCTTTTCTGTGCTCCTTAGTGCCATTTCTGCTTATATTAGTTAAGCTAATATAGACAGATTTGCCTATAATTTATAGTAAGTTATCCTTATAGGCTATAAGCAGCAATGGCATTCAGGAGCACGGAAAAGGTAGGTGATAAGTTCTCACCTAGCTTTTTTATGCTCCTGAATGGCATATCTGCTTATAATAGCACAGCTATTATAGACAGATTGGCCTAGAAGTTATAGACAGGTGTGCTTGACCCCTTCCTGCGAAAAAAAAAGTAATAATAAAATGTAATTAACCCTTTCCCTAATAAAAGTTGAATCACCTCCCTTTTCTAATTTTTCAAATAAAAAAATGTTATCCAAAAAAAAAAAAAGTGTTATCTCAGCTTACCGTATAATGTTGAGTAATCTGCATGGTCAATGGCCCAATTTGGGTATCGTTCTAATCGTATGGACCTACAGAATAAAGCTAATGGGAGAGACTTATCAAAACCTGTGTAGAGTAGTGGTGCAGTTGCCCATAGCAACCAATCAGATCGCTTCTTTCATTTTTTAAAAAGCCTCTGAAAAATGAAAGAAGCAATCTGATTGGTTGCTATGGGCAACTGCACCACTACTCTACACAGGTTTTGATAAATCTCCCCCAATGTGAGACTGTTTGCAAAAAGTGCACTGTATAGAAAGCCCCCAAAAATTGAATTTTGTTTTCAAGTTTGTCCCACAAATATTTGTTTGTTTGTCATTGCAAAGTATAATTGGTGACGTAAAAAAACAAGCCCTTATATGAGTCTGTAGGTAGAAAAATAAGAGTTATGTCTAGAGATGAGCGAATCGGAGCTGACGATCCAGAATTCATTACGAATTTCAGAAAATATACGATTCGCAACGAATGCGAATATCGCCGCGATTCTATTGCGCAAATCGCTTCATTGAACTCCATTTACTGCGGTGCAGGGCCCAGGGCATCTAAAATGGCGGATCCACATGTCGGTATATGGGGCTTGGAAGGCAGTAAGAGAAGTAGGCGGGAAGAGAAGTAGGCGGGATGACCCTGAATCACATGCAGCAAGCAGCCTATCAGCAGCCAGTCACCCCTGTGATGTCACAGCCCTATATAATCGCAGATATATTGCGGCCAGTCACTTCATTATATTACACTGCAGAAGGATCATAGGACGCAGAGCCTGTGTGTGTTACAGCAGAGAAAAGCGCAGTCCAGCAGCGTTTAACATCCTCCTAGTAACATCAGATAAAAGAAGCGATCTGATTGGTTGTTGTGGGCAACTCAGCAATTTTTGGACACTAACATATATTCATCTATCCTGGTAATTTAATGTGCATAACGTGACGGATGCGCTTTATTTGTGTTAAACAAAATTGCTTTGTGTTGCTTTTTCATTTTATATATTTCGATTAAAAGGCCCATCAAAATCTTCAGCACCAGGCCCATGATCCTCTTAATCCGGCCCTGAGTACATATAACCACATCATACATACACTATACATACAGTACATATATGCACATCATACATACACCATACATGCAGTACATATATGCACATCATACATACACCATACATACAGTACATATATGCACATCATACATACACCATACATGCAGTACATATATGCACATCATACATACACCATACATACAGTACATATATGCACATCATACATACACCATACATGCATTACATATATGCACATTATACATACACCATACATACAGCACATATATGCACATCATACATACACTATACATACAGTACATATATGCACATCATACATACACCATACATACAGTACATATATGCACATCATACATACACCATACATGCAATACATATATGCACATCATACATACACCATACATGCAGTACATATATGCACATCATACATACATCATACATGCATTACATATATGCACATTATACATACACCATACATACAGCACATATATGCACATCATACATACACCATACATGCATTACATATATGCACATCATACATACACCATACATGCATTACATATATGCACATCATACATACACCATACATACAGTACATATATGCACATCATACATACAACATACATACAGTACATACACACACATCATACATACACCATACATACAGTACATACACACATCATACATACACCATACATGCAGTACACACACTCGTCATACATACACCATACATACAGTACATGCACACACATCATACATACACCATACATACAGTACATATAACCACATTATACATACACCATACATACAGTACATATATGCACATCATACATACACCATACATACAGTACATATATGCACATCATACATACACCATACATTCAGTACATATATGCACATCATACATACACCATACATACAGTACATACACACAAGTCATACATACACCATACATACAGTACATACACACATCATACATACACCATACATACAGTACATATATGCACATCATACATACAACATACATACAGTACATACACACACATCATACATACACCATACATACAGTACATACACACACATCATACATACACCACACATGCAGTACACACACTCATCATACATACACCATACATACAGTACATACACACACATCATACATACACCATACATACAGTACATATAACCACATTATACATACACCATACATACAGTACATATATGCACATCATACATACACCATACATACAGTACATATATGCACATCATACATACACCATACATACAGTACACATATGCACATCATACATACACCATACATACAGTACATATGTGCACATCATACATACATACATACACCATACATACAGTACATATATGCACATCATACATACACCATACATACAGTACATACACACACATCATACATACACACACATCATACATACACCATAGGTGCAGTACATACACTCATCATACATACACCATACACACAGTACATATATACAGTACATATATGCACATCATACAGTACATACACACACTTCATACATACACCATACATACAGTACATACACACACATCATACATACACCATACATGCAGTACATACACTCATCATACATACACCATACATACAGTACATACACACACATCATACATACACCATACATACAGTACATACACTCATCATACATACACCATACATACAGTACATATATGCACATCATACATACACCATACATACAGTACATACATGCACATCATACATACACCATATATACAGTACATATATGCACATCATACATACATCATACATGCAGTACATATATGCAAATCATACATACACCATACATACAGTACATATATGCACATCATACATACACCATACATACAGTACATATACACATCATACATACAGTACATACACACATCATACATACACACTCTGCCTCTGGACCCCAAAAATAACCTCCCCCTCCGGTCCCGAAATTTACAACCCCCCCCTCCCCCTTCCAGACCCGAAATTAACAGCCCTCACCGGACCCAAAATTAAGTCCCAGCAACCCGCTGCTCCTCCATTAACCCCTCCTCACTCACCTGCGGCCGCCATGAAGTTCTGTGAGGAGACCTGCTGGTGATCCGGTCCCTCCTCTGCGCTCACTCCTAGGCTGTTGCTGCAGGCATTAGGAGCGTGTTTGCAGTGCCTGCGCAGCATACGGTGAGGGGAGGAGGGGGGTGTATGTCGGGGCGGGGGGTTTGAGGCTGGCGCTGGGCCTGGTACTGGCAGCGCCGCTGCCGCAGCGTCCGAAGCGACAAGCCTCCCCTTCAGGCCCGGGACCTGGGGCTGTGCCTGGGGGCCTGACCTGCGGCCGTAGTATAGTATATTGGCAGGGGGGCCCTGCTGGCACCCTGTGGTAAGGGGCCCGGTCACAATGGCGACCTTTGCGACTTCTATAGCTACGCCACTGGTCCTTAAGGGGTTAATAATAATAATAATAATGATACTGTTTCTACCATATCCACTTATCCAGAGATATTATGCTAGAGATATATTGTCATCCTCCATTCCTGGGAATCCACCTCTCCCCTTCTACAGATCTCTGGTTCCTTAAACATCCAATAGGAGGGCTTGATTCCCACTTGTACAAAATGTGCAAAATTTGTTTCTAGGTGGACAATGGGGGAGATTTATCAAAACCTGTGAAGAAGGAAAGTTGCACAGTTGCCCATAGCCACCAATCAGATCGCTTCTTTCAATTTTAACAAGGCCTTTGCAAAATGAAATAAGAAATCTGATTGGTTGCTATGGGCAACTGGACAACTTTTCCTTTGCACAGGTTTTGATAAATCTCCCCCGTCATCTTCTGTCTCTATTACAAGCTGTATGTCCAATATGGGAAATGTGCCTTGAATTATGCAGCTCCTCGCTCACTTGTTAATGTATCAAGTGACCCAGAGCCCACCACGTGGAGGTGGCTGCATTTCGGGCTCCTCCCCACCCCCACCCCCAACCATATGTAGATCTTGTGTGACCCAATCAGCCGTCTTGTTAAATTGGTTCACACTGATCGTCAATGGCCTTTGCTGTAATACTTCTTAGTTGTGTATGTAAGAAGTAAAATGGCATCTTGAATGTGGTCATCATGCCGGTTACTGTCCATTTGGCCATGGCCCATGCTCCAACCCACACATTGGATACATAATTGGGCCACTTCAGTTTGCTTTTAGCATATTGCCAAGTCCGCTGCAGCCAAGACACTTTGGGCTCCGAGGCATCTTCAGAGGTTGTTGGTAAATCCATCTGGTTATCCGCCATGGTGACTGTCACATGATCGCTGTGCCTGGATTCATGTGGGTCTGAATTGTCACCTAAAGCCATGTCAATAGCCACATCTGCTCGCTGACCACGGTGCTTAATCTTCTTCCCAGGTATTTTATGGATCTCATAATATGGTGGAGTGACCTTATAATGATATAGGTTAGTATACCGCCAAAGGAAACTCGTCACGTAATGTATGAGACACACGACAGGCACAGAGAGAACTGGGATATCTGCAAAATAGCAACAGGATACAATATATTAAATCTATATTCATTCATGTATTTATGTATATATATATATTCACACAAAGTATGGTCATTGAACACTGTAGGAAGCTTTTTGTAAATGTATGTGTGACTATTATGTGTAAAACATTGATTCACAAATCATTTATCTCACAGGAGTAAACCTCTACCCTATTGCTGTAAGATACTTAAAGGGGTACTCTGCCCCTAGACATCTTATCCCCTATGTAAAGGATAGGGGATAAAATGTCTGATCGCAGGGGTCCCGCGGCTAGGACCCCAGCGATCTCTGTGCAGCACCCAGCCTTCATTCAGAACGCTGGGTGACGGGGTCGTAACATCACAGCCACGCCCCTCGTGAGGTCATGCCACACCCCCTCAATGCAAGTCTATGGGAGAGCACGCCCCCTCCCATAGACTTATATTGAGGGGGCGTGGCCGTGACGTCACGCCCCCCCACTGCTCGCTCCAAGCATTCGGAACTGTACTATATTAACTTTACACTAATACATTCATGTTAAATCCATTTATAAACTGAAATTGTGGAAGCTTTCATTATTCCTACCTCTTAGCTTCATGGTCGCCGTCCCTACAGAATCCTTTTGCCTAAATAGACAAAATTCTCTTCAATTTGCAAAATAAGCGCAGGTCTAGTAGGAGAACGTGTTCACCCGCCGAACCGAGGAAATAAGTGTTAGGGATTGGATTCTACCCTGGAGAAAGTCTCTTTGATGTGTGATGTCACAGCAGATGACATCACGTGTATGTGTATCCATTGTAATGGCTGTACTGTACTTTACTTACACTATGCACAGTTATATACTGGGGGTTTACAAAGGATTTGAAGATTACAGTTTTAACCCCTTCAGGGTTACAGCCCTTTTTTGGGCTTGAGGGCACAGGAAATTTTCATTTTAACGTTTTTATTATTTTCCTCCTCCCCTTCTAAGAGCCATAAATCTTTTTACTTTTCCACCCAAAGACCCATATGAGTTGTTTCTTTTGTGACCAACTGTACTTTGTAATGAAGCCTTTCATTTTAACATAAAATGTACGGTACTACCAAAAAAAATTATTATTTGCAGCAGGAAATTAAAGAAAAGACCGCAATTTTGCAACTTTTGAGGGTCGTATGGAGCTACAGAATAAATATAAGTTGTCATTTTTATCAAAAAGTGCACTGCGTAAAATCGGAAGCCCCTAAAAGTTTCAAAATGGCATTTGTTTTTTTCAATTTTGCCCTACAAATATTTCTAGATTTTGGAGTGAAATGATTGAGATCATTACAAAGTACAGTATGTGGTGAAAAAAAACAGCCCTTATAGGAGTCTGTAGGTAGAAAATTCAAAGTGCAAAAATGAAAAACCCTGTGGTCCTAAAAGGGTAAAAAAAAAAAAAATATATATATATATAGCAACAGGAGAATACATCAGCACACTGCTAGCACAAAGATATAGATAAAACATGAGTATATAGATAAAGCATGAGTATATAGATGGAACATGAAAAGCTGTACAGCTGTAGTGCAATAAATGAGAATATGAAACTATGAAATTATGAGGTACTTAGCTTGCAAATTTGGCGGCCAAATAGCGTGGACCGTCCCACCACGGTAAGGTGACCTCATTCTGGGATGGACCCTACACTATGAATATCCCTCTGTGTGAACAGTACAGCAGGTATTGCAAGGTCTGAAACATCCAAGGCAACTTATATACACCTAATAGAGGTGGGTGATATATATATATATATATATATATATATATATTTTTTTTTTTTTTTTTTATGGTCACTGCACCTGCACATTTAACCCCTGGACATGTTTTATTCATATACCTATGCTTGTATGGGCACTTAATCTGTGATTTGTTGTTTTATTGGTACCACATTTGCGTATATGTGATTTTTGATGACTTTTTATACCTTTTTTTTTTTTATATTTGTTTTTTTATTGGAGGAAGTTACTAATTCCCATTATTAAACTGTAACAGTTAATAGCTATCTTTTTGATTTTTAATACTGATCAGTAATATCGAAAATCTACTTCTCTGGTCTGCCAGATGGCAGAGCAGAGGAGAAGACCTCTGGAGCCGGTCAGGAGGCAGGTGAAGAGAGGAGGATCGTGACATCACTGCCCCGCCCCCTCCTGACGTCACGATCCTCCGGCCCCAACATCACCAGTAATCAGCCATGGAACAAAGCTCGCTCTGTGCGCCAGATGACAGGGAGTGCTGCAGGAGAGATCGCGGGGGTTCCCAGCGGCGGGACCCCTGCAATCAGAAATCTTATTCCCTCTTCTTTGGAGGGGTGGAGTACCCCTTTAAGTAGTCCCCTGGGTCGGAAGCTATATTTACCTAGTCCAATCTTCTCTGGCTGTAATCATGCCCTCTCAGTTTGAGTGACAGCCCGGCCTCAGCTTGCGTCATCGCTCTGCTCTATCTTCTTAGAGAGCTGAGTGTTGATAAGAGCTGTCAATCACACTGAGGGGGAGGAATTAGAGCTAAAACCGATGAGACTAGGCAAGTATAGCTCCCCACTCAGGTATGGTAATATCTGTTAACACCTTTAACCCGTACACAGGGCCGGATTAACGTAGGGGCGGATGGAGCGGCAGCTCCAGGCCCCTGCATTAAAATCGGCCCGGCGGCCTGCACAAACGGCCGCACAGCCCGAGGGCTGCAACATGCTGGGACCGGTGCTGGCACGGTCCCTGCATGTGCATAACCGGACGCTTCACCTGCTAGCCCCATCGTTCCCCTTGCGACTGGGCCAGCAGGTGAAGGATCCAGGACGCCAGCAGATCCGGGACACCTGTCCCGAATCTCCGAGCGACCGCAGCTTTTAACACTGAGTGCGCCTTTAAGAAGCACACAGCGTTAAGCGTGCGCTCGGTGCGGCAGCTGACGCAACAGGAAGGAGCCGGCGGCTCCGTCCTGTCACTCCAGCCCGGGCTTCCTGTGCAGCAGCGGCTCTGCGGAGGCTGTCAGCACAGGAGAGAAGAGGCGAGAACAGAAGCTGCGTTGGAACGAGACAGAGGTGAGTGTTTTTTTTTGTTTTTTGCTGGGGGCATTATTATGTGAGGGGGCATTACTTATATGGGGGCAAAGTGACGGGGCCATACTTATATGGGCGCAAAGTGAGGGGGCATTACTTATATGGGGGCAAAGTAATAATAAGTAATGCCCCCCTAACTTTGCCCCCAATAAGTAATGCCCCCTCACATGCCTCCCATACATAATAATGCCCCTCACATGGCCCCCATATATAGTAATGCCCCCTCACATGACCTCCATATATGGGGGCATTACTATATGAGGGGGCATATGTGTGTGAGGGGGCATATGTGTGTGAGGGGGCATTAATATGTGAGGGGGCCATGTAAGGGGGCATTAATATTTGAGGGGGCCATGTGAGGGGGCATTATTATATGTGGGGGCCATGTGAGGGGGCATTATTGTATGTGGGGGCATTAATATGTGAGGGTAGCGTTAATATGTGAGGGGGGCATTAATATGTGAGGGGGCATTAATATACGAGGGGGCCATGTGAGGGGGGCATTAATATGTGAGGGGACATTAATATGTGAGGGGGCATTAATATACGAGGGGGCCATGTGAGGGGGGGGCATTAATATGTGAGGGGGGCATTAATATGTGAGGGGGCCATGTGAGGGGGCATTATTATGTGGGGGCCATGTGAGAGGGGCATTATTATGTGGGGGCCATGTGAGAGGGGCATTATTATATGTGGGGGACATGTGAGAGGGGCATTATTATATGTGAAGGAGATGTGAGAGGGGCATTATTATATGTGGGGGACATGTGAGGGGGGCATTACTATATGCGGGGGACATGTGAGGGGAGCATTACTATATGTGGGGGACAAGTGGGGGGGCATTACTATATGTGGGGGACATGTGAGGGGGTATTATTATATGTGGGGGACATGTGAGGGGGGCATTATTACATGTGGGGGACATGTGAGGGGGCATTATTACATGAGGGGGCATTACTTATATGGGGGCAAAGTAATAATAAGTAATGCCCCCCTAACTTTGCCCCCAATAAGTAATGCCCCCTCACATGCCTCCCATACATAATAATGCCCCTCACATGGCCCCCATATATAGTAATGCCCCCTCACATGACCTCCATATATGGGGGCATTACTATATGAGGGGGCATATGTGTGTGAGGGGGCATATGTGTGTGAGGGGGCATTAATATGTGAGGGGGCCATGTAAGGGGGCATTAATATTTGAGGGGGCCATGTGAGGGGGCATTATTATATGTGGGGGCCATGTGAGGGGGCATTATTGTATGTGGGGGCATTAATATGTGAGGGTAGCGTTAATATGTGAGGGGGGCATTAATATGTGAGGGGGCATTAATATACGAGGGGGCCATGTGAGGGGGGCATTAATATGTGAGGGGACATTAATATGTGAGGGGGCATTAATATACGAGGGGGCCATGTGAGGGGGCATTAATATGTGAGGGGGCCATGTGAGGGGGGGCATTAATATGTGAGGGGGGCATTAATATGTGAGGGGGCCATGTGAGGGGGCATTATTACATGTGGGGGACATGGGTGGGGGCATTATTACATGTGGGGGACATGGGTGGGGGCATTATTATATGTGGGGGACATGTGAGGGGGCATTATTACATGTGGGGGACATGGGTGGGGGCATTATTATATGTGGGGGACATGGGTGGGGGCATTTTTATATGTGGGGGACATGTGAGGGGGCATTATTATATGTGGGGGACATGTGAGGGGGGAATTATTATATGTGGGGGACATGTGAGGGGGGAATTATTATATGTGGGGGACATGTGAGGGGGGCATTATTATATGTGGGGGACATGTGAGGGGGGCATTATTATATGTGGGGGACATGTGAGGGGGGGGCATTATTATATGTGGGGGACATGTGAGGGGGGGCATTATTATATGTGGGGGACATGTGAGGGGGGGCATTATTATGTGTGGGGGGCCTGTGAGGGGGGCATTATTATGTGTGGGAGCCATGTGAGAGGGCATTACTATATATGGGGGGGTCATGTGAGGGGGCATTTCTATATATGGGGGCAATGTGAGGGGCATTACTATATGAGGGGGCATTACTATATATATGGGGGGTCATGTGAGGGGGCATTACTATATATGGGGGCAATGTGAGGGGCATTACTATATGAGGGGGCATTACTATATATATGGAGGATCATGTGAGGGGGCATTACTGTATATGGGGGCAATGTTAGGGGGCATTATAATCTATGGGGGTAATGTAAGGAGGCATTATTGTATATGGGGCAATGTGAGGGGGCATTACTATATATGGGGGCAATGTGAGGGGGCATTATATTATATAGGGGCAATGAGAGGGGGCATTATAATGTATGAGGACAATGTTGGGGCCTAATACTATATAGGGCACAGAAGGGACTACTATATGGGGTAGTGTAATACATATAGGGGGTTTGTATAGAGTTGAGGACTTTGCTGTAGCGAGAATCCTAAAATGTTTGTCTGTCAGATTCGGTGAAGATGAGTTGTGATCGGGAGAAATCTTCATGATGACCCAGGACAGATGGAGAAGAAAGAAAAGTGAACGACACTGATCAGAGTAGACGCCCCGTGAGTATTTAACTATAATAACCTATATGGTCTGCAGCCCCTGTGAGTATATAACTATAATAACCTATATGGTCTGCAGCCCCTGTGAGTATATAACTATAATAACCTATATGGTCTGCAGACCCTGTGTACAGCTCAAATCTATTCCTGTGTAGGGTTATTGATCTTTTGTATACTGTATTGGTTTTTATTCAATAACAATAAAGCAGTGTTAGTGGTAATGGTAGTGGTCATGGTGTGTCAGATTTATATGTCCCTTGTATTGTGGTGTTATTAGTGATACTGGTCTGTGTATAGTGGCTTTTATTTCCATACAGTATGGTGGTATTGTTTAGTCAGTGGTCATGGTGTGTCAGATTTATATGTCCCTTGTATTGTGGTGTTATTAGTGATACTGGTCTGTGTATAGTGGCTTTTATTTCCATACAGTATGGTGGTATTGTTTAGTCAGTGGTCATGGTGTGGTAGATTTATATGTCCCTTGTATTGTGGTGTTATTAGTGATACTGGTCTGTGTATAGTGGCTTTTATTTCCATACAGTATGGTGGTATTGTTTAGTCAGTGGTCATGGTGTGGTAGATTTATATGTCCCTTGTATTGTGGTGTTATTAGTGATACTGGTCTGTGTATAGGCCGCATCACATTTTCTATGTTCACGAGGCAGTGAGCGTCTGTATACAACCTGTCACGTTGCCATGATTACTTACACATGTGGTGAGTGTTTTCGACCTAACCCCTCCTCCGCCATTGTTTTTAATTCTCTTGTAGATACGTATTTAATCATGATTATATTTTCGCTATGATCGGTTTGGTGATATGTAAATGTAATAACACTAAATACATTGTATTTCATTGCACGCATATATCCATACAATGGTCCCTCAAGTTACAATATTAATAGGTTTCGGGACGACCATTGTATGTTGAGACCAGAACTCTATGGAAACCTGGTAATTGGTTCTGAAGCCACCAAAATGTCATCTGAAAATAGGAAAAAGTGAGGATTAAATAAAAATAAGTAGATAACTAATATAGATAAAGCAAATCCTTACATATAAAAGTAAGAAAAGATCTGCTGGGAGCTGTAATCACTGTCTATTTCAGTGTTTCCCAACCAGGGTGCCTCCAGCTGTTTCAAAACTACAACTCCCAGCATGCCTGGACAGCCAAAGGCTGGAGCCGCCCTCACCTGGTGTCCAAAGGAGCAGCTAACCCTGGTACAGGTAAAGAGAACATGTAATACCTTCCTGTACTGTAGGGGGCGCTACCAGACAACAGTCAGTGCATGCACTTCAGTAATACAGGTGATTTACCAGTGAATGCCCATTCTGATTGGTCGGTTCTTCCGGCCATTGACATGTTTCACAGATCTGGACTGTCTGTACATTGTATGTTGAGTCTGGTTTCAAGTTACAATGGTCTAGAATAGACCATTGTATGTTGAAACTATTGTATGTTGAGGCCATTGTAAGCAGAGGGATCACTGTATGTGTATTTTATTTTTGTACAGTGGATCATTGTTTTTTTTTTGTTGTTTTTTTTTAACCTTTTCACTTTGATTTGCTATAATTACCCTGTAATTGATTTTGTGTGTGTTCACACATAAATACCAGGACTCTGGTCACTTTTGTATGCTTGATAAAGACTGCGCAGACAGTCAAAACGTTGCTGCCACATATAAGGAAATAAACTACATTGCTTTTCACCTTATATTGGAGGCTGTGGGACGCTTTCTATTTGTGTCGATTACTGCCGCCAGCGACCAGGGCTGTGATTGGGCCCGCTTGCACCCACATCACCTTGACGCTGTTCGGATGTGCTGCTCTACCTTGCTTCTACTTAGTTATCTGGCTATCTACCTAGTTAGCTAACAATCCAACTGGCAAGCTACTTACCTGGCTACCTACATATGTCATATGTTTGTCGTACGTGTCGCACATAATGTAAGTAAATGGAGTTGCACTGCAACCCACAAATGGCCGCAACCCAGCTGTTGGGTCACGGACACTTGTAGGCCCATCAAAATCCTCAGCACCAGGCCCATGATGCTCTTAATCCGGCCCTGCTACTACCTACATAGGGGATTTTCATACAGGGGGCAGCAATCTGGCGGATCTACCTACAGAGGGCATGACTACCTACCTGGGGGACATTAACTACCTTGGGGCATGATCTACTAGGGGCCACTACCTCCTGGGGACATTACCTACCCGTAACTTCCGTAAGCAACACCTTATTTTCTGTCCGCTAACACAAAATACTCTGATGCTCTGTGCCCCCTAACTACCTGGCTACATAACTTTATACCTGGATGCCTAACTACTGACCTACATACCTGGCTATCTAACTACCTAGCTAGCAACCTACCTACCTACCTGGCTAGTCATCTACCTACATATCTGACTTCCTGATCTACCTGCCTAGTTACCTATTTACCTGGCCACCTACTTGCCTTTTAAATGTGCAGGACACCAAGGAGGGCATTCTTACAGTTTATGGGCCTGTAGATGGAAAGATTATATAGAGGAGGGGAGGGCACTGGAAAACTGCAGATTCTAGCATGTTTGTCCTGCATATGTTAAGAGATCAACATGGCGGTCTGAAGGACGCCGCTGATCAGAAAAGACGTAATTGTGAGTCCCTAGATGTAACTGTAATCATTTATATGGTATACACATCCTGTGTACAGCTGATATCTACCGCCATATGATCCTGTATATAATCACTTATATTGTATACAGATCTCTGTACAGCTGGTATCTACCGCTATATGGGCACTGTAGATAATCATTTATATAGTAAACAGATCATGTATAGTATACTGGTCTGTGTATAGTGGTTTTATTTAGTACAGCATGGCGGTATTATCCAATTAATTTGTGGTGGTATACATTTACTCCTTGTATACTGGTGACCAGCGGCGGAGCATCGCAGGGGGCCCTTGCTATTTTTGGTCCAGGGGCCCTGAGTGTTGTCAATCCAAACAGGGCTCTGTGCACTGAAGCTCTATGACACGGTCCCAGCTCACACAGCAGGATTATTGACAAGCCAGGAGCCTGCACAGAGCCCTGCTTGTCCTACCCTCACTTCCTGTATTTGGTCTCCTCACAGAGACATGCAGGCAATAGCTGCAAGGACAGCAATTTTTTTCACCCAAAAATATACACATTTTTCAACCAAATATACATATAATAGTATTATCTTTATTATATGAAAATTATCTTTATTATATGAAAAGTTTTTGTTAACGACAGGTACATTTTAAAGGTATCCAAGCATTAGATTTTAACATATACAGTGGGGATCAAAAGTTTGGGCACCCCAGGTAGAAATTTGTATTAATGTGCTTAAAGAAGCCAAGGAAGGATGGAAAAATCTCCAAAAGGCATCAAATTACAGATTATACATCTGTCAACAAAAATTTGATTTTATTTCCATCATTTACACTTTCAAAATAACAGAAAACAAAAAAATGGCGTCTGCAAAAGTTTGGGCACCCTGCAGAGTTAATATCTTGTACTGCCCCCTTTTGGCAAGTATTACAGCTTGTAAATGCCTTTTCTTGTTTGAGGTATCTTTGCCCATTCTTCCTTACAAAAGTCTTCCAGTTCTTTGAGATTTCTGGGCTGTCTGTCACACACTGCTCTATTTAGGTCTATCCATAGATTTCCAATTATGTTGAGGTCAGGAGATTGTCAAGCCCATGGCAAAACCTTCAGTTTACGCCTCTTGATGTAATCCCCCGTGGATTTTGAGGTGTGTTTAGGATCATTATCCATTTGTAGAAGCCATCCTCTCTTTAACTTCAGCTTTTTCACAGATGCCATCAAGTTCTCATCCAAAATTTGCTGAAATTTTATTGAATCAATTTTTCCTTCTACTCATGAGATGATCCCTGTGCCACTGGCTGCAATACAACCCCAAAGCATGATTGATCCACCCCCATGCTTAACAGTTGGACAGAGGTTCTTTTAATTAAATTCTGTTCCCCTTCTTCTCCAAACGTACCTTTGCTCATTCCGGCCAAAAAGTTCAATTTTAACCTCATCGGTCCACAGAAAATGCATCAGGCTTGTCTATGTGTTCATTTGCAAAGTTCAAACTCTGATTTTCGTGGTGAGGACGTAGAAGAGGTTTTCTTCTGATGACTCTTCCATGAAGACCATATTTGTACAAGTATCTCTTTATAGTGGAATAGTGTACCACAACTCCAGTGTCTGCCAGATCTTTCTGGAGGGATTGTGCAGTCAAACGTGGGTTTTGAATTGTTTTTCTGTCTGATATTTTTCTTGGTCTTCCAGCTCTTGCTTTAACTTCCACTGTTTCTGATGACTGCCATTTCTTAATTACATTCCGAACAGAGGATATTGACTTCTGAAAACATTTTGCTATCTTCTTATAGCCTTCTCCAGCTTTGTGAGTGTCAACTATTTTCAGTTTCAGATTTCTAGACAACTGCTTAGAAGAACCCATGGTGCAGATTGTTGGGGCAAGGTCAGATGAGTCTGGGCATTTAAAACCTTTGAGATTGACATCACCTGGTCTTCCCAGATGATGATTGAGAACAATCCATGACACTGGCAGGTCTCAGCTTTGCAAAGGGGGCAGTGCATGCTATCAATTCTGCAGGGTGACCAAACTTTTGCAGACACCATTTTTTTGTTTTCTGTTATTTTGAAAGTGTAAATGATGGAAATAAAATCTAACTTTTGTTGACATATTATAAGAATGCCTAATCTGTAATGTGATGCCTTTTGGAGATTTTTCCATCTTTCCTTGGCTTCTTTAGCACATTAATGTAAGTTTTTACCTGGGGTGCCCAAACTTTTGATCCCCACTGTATATCGCTTGACAACATATTATATATGGTCAAATCTTCATCCTCATCATCCACGGGGACATTTCTGCTCCCATTGATGGTGAGGATATAAAGCTTGTAAGTCCCCCACGCTGCCCCGAAAGTAATCTCCTGGGCGGGGAGCTATGCTCACCTAGTCCCGTCGCTTTTGTCATAGTACCGCCCTCTCTGCGTGATTGATGGCCCTCATCATCGCTCTGCCCCCTAAGCAGTCGGAGACAGAAACTGTCAATCAATCTGAGGGGGCCTAACTATGGCCGGAGTGGCAGGACTAGGTGAGCATAGCTCCCCGCCCATGAGACTACTTACGGGGCAGCGTGGGGGGGCTTACAAGATTTATATCCTCACCATCACTGGGAGCAGAAACGTCCCCGTGGATGGTGAGGATGAAGATTTTACCATATACATAATGTATTACCAAGTGTTGGTTAAATCTAATGCTCAGTTCCTTATAAGGGGTTACCCAAATATTAAATGTTATTCCCCATCGTTAGGGTACAGGATAGGTAGCTGAGTGATGGAAGTTTGACTGCTGGGACACCCACAGATCATCAGAATGGAGACTAATTGTTCCATGACTGAATAGCACTCCAATTCCATTACAAGCAGCAATTGATTGGAGTCACCTGTGGTTAATTCAGTGTATTGGACATGATTTCCAAAGACACAGCCCTGTTTATATAAGATCTCACAGCTAACAATGCGTATCGGCGCAAAAAACAATCCATGAGGAGAAAAGAACTTCCTGTAGAGCTCAGAGAGCTACACTGAAAGTTCCCAAGAGCACAGTCACCTCCATAATTCTTAAATGAAAGACGTTTGGAACAACAGGCCTCCCCACAAAACTAAGTAATTGGGGGACATGGGCAATAGAGAAGACGTTGAACCAACCCAATAGTCTCTCTGGCTGAGCTCCAAAGATCCTGGGGGAAATGTATTGTGTGTTTAGCTACACACAATTTTAAAATTACCAGACTCAAGTCATGCGTACGTGTGCCTAATCTATTAGAAGTTACACGCAGTGTGATAAATTTGGCGCACTTGCACATGTGTGGGATTTTTATTTCTGTGAAGTTGTAAGCAAGTCTTGTAAGTGAAAAGATTGCAGCTATTGGTTTGTGACATTTGGGGACCCCTGGGACTAAATTTATGACAAGAGGAGGGGTCCTAACCCCCAAGGGCGCAAATAATGATGTGAGTGACCAGAGCCGGCATAGTTGCATTGTTCATCATTTCTTACGGCTCTATCAGAGAGCTGCTCATATATATATATATATATATATATATATATATATATATATATATATGTATATATAATATATATATATATTTATATCTATATATATCAGTAAACATATATATATATATATATATATATATATATATATATATATCAGTAAATAAATAGGAACCTTTTTTTTACAAGCATTTTTTTGTGGGGGGGGAGGGGGGGGCACCTATACCCAATACACGAGTGCACGCTGCTGATAATAATGAAAATGTAAAAAACATATATGTATATATATATATATATATATATATATATATTACTTTTTATTATATATATATATATATACTAATTATTATTTATAATTATAATACCAACATTATTATTATATTATCATTATATATATATATATATATATACACACACACTATTTTATAAATACAATTATTATTATTATTGCATTATCATTATGATATTATTATTATCAATAATAATATTAATAATAATAACAACAATAATATTAATAATAATACATTATTTTTAAAAATCTAAATTTTCCAGATCATCAAAGTCTCTTTTCTTTTGCCGTCTGTTGACAAAAACATTGCAGAAAATGTATGAATACATAAGTCTTGGGGGATATATAACATCTGCTAAACACTAATATATACAGTACTGTACTGGAAACTTTACAGCAGCTGAATAATCCCAAAAATCTCTAAAATTCTAAGCTGTCACTGGGGAATTTGGACAGCTAACAGAATGCATATCAAAGTCAAACTTTCTAACAAATGTCTAATAAAATCTGATCAAAGAGCTCCCCCTCCTGGTCATGTATAAAAACACCAGAATTGTTGTCCTATCCCTGCTATCACACAGCAGGTGGAAAATCCCAAATATATTACAATGGCAGCAATGTACAGATAATCTGTATAGAATTGACCCGTACGGCAAATTACGGTGCATTCATTATGGAATTGTTGTGTAGTCTCTCTATTAATATAAATGGGGGGGGGGGGGGGGGGGTCATAATCTGCAATAAAAATGTTTTGTTGTGGATTTTGAACACATACATTTTTATTTTCCCACAATTAAAATCCACAGTGTCAAACTACCGCACAATTTAGTGTGAATTTGAAGCTGCAGATTTACCTGTGGAAATGTTACAGGTTTTTCGCACCTTAAAGGGGTACTCTGGTGGAATTGTTTTTTTTTTTTTTTTTTTTTTAATCAACTGGCGCCAGGAAGTTATACAGATTTGTAAATTACTTGTATTTAAAATATTAATCCCTCCAGGATTTATCAGCTGCTGTAGACTACAGAGGAAGTTGTATAGTTATTTTCTGTTGTCTCTGCTGACACCTCTGTCCATGTCAGGAACTGTCCAGAGCAGGAGCAAATCCCCATAGCAAACCTATCCTGCTCTGGACAGTTCCTGAGACAGACAGAGGTGTCAGCAGAGAGCACTGTGGTCAGACAGAAAATACATTTAAAAAGAAAAGAACTGCATGTGGAGCATACAGGAGCTGAGAAGTACTGGAAGGGTTAAGATTTTTATAGTAATTTACTAATCTGTTTAACTTTCTGGCACCAGTTGATTTAAAAAAAAATAGTTCTTCACCAGAGTAAACCCTTTAAATCACTGGTGTCAGCAGAGAGCACTGTGGTCAGACTGGAAAGAACTACACAACTTCCTCTGGAGCATACAGCAGCTGATAAGTACTGGAAGGATTAAGATTTTTTAATAGAAGTAATTTACTAATCTGTTTGACTTTCTGGCACCATGTGATTGAAAATAAATAAATAAATAAATAATGTTTTCCACCAAAGTACCCCTTTAAATGAATGACCGCCATGTAATACTACATTTCTCCAGCAGTGGCTGCTGTAGATGAAATGTCTAGCCCAGTTTTTCCCAACCAGGGTGCCTCCAGCTGTTGCAAAACTACAACTCCCAGCATGCCCGGACAGCCAACGGCTGTCCGGGCATGCTGGGAGTTGTAGTTTTGCAACAGCTGGAGGCATCCTGGATGGGAAACATGGGACTAGCCAGATGTGTCCCCCTTCCATCAGCATAAACAGCTAAAGCTCGAGCCACTGCGGCCAACTAAATCCCATGACAATTCATGTGGAATTTAATGTGGTATAATATAGGTTTTTCCTCCATAGTAGTCTGAGCAATTTTGGGCCCAATTTTGATATATATAGATTTAAAGGGGTATTCCAGGAAAAAACTTTTATATATATATATATATATATATATATATATATATATATATATATCAACTGGCTCCAGAAAGTTAAACAGATTTGTAAATTACTTCTATTAAAAAATCTTAATCCTTTCAATAATTATCAGCTGCTGAAGTTGAGTTGTTGGTTTCTGTCTGGCAACAGTGCTCTCTGCTGACATTTCTGCTTGTCTCAGGAACTGCACAGAGTAGAAGAGGTTTGCTATGGGGATTTGCTTCTAAACTGGGCGGTTCCCGAGACAGGTGTCATCAGAGAGCACTTAGACAGAAAAGAACAACTCAACTTCAGCATCTCATAAGTACTGAAATGATTAAGATTTTTAAATAGAAGTAATTTACAAATCTGTTTAACTTTCTGGAGCGTGTTGAAAAATAAAAAAAAGTATTTTTCCTGGATAACCCCTTTAATTACACATGTATTGATGTTGATTGGAGGTCCCAGAGCTCCCCTTTATTGACACCTCAGGTATGCTGGTTTCTATCAGAAACATTGGGATAGATACACAGTTCTTGCTAATCCCATGTTAGATGTGGTTTGACATTTATTGTTTTCTTTTTTGTGTTTTTTTTTCAGATTTTTCTTGCTCAAGAATGTTGATGATGAAGGAGGGAGGATTCGATACAACATGATATACCTGTGTCTTAGTACATTACAATAAAGAATAGTGAAATTGAATATACAATCTATTGTCATTTTTTTTTATTTTTGTTGTATTAATGTGCAGTGGGACTGTTCTTGCTTTATACAACTGTTCTTGGTTTATAGTTGTATGTTTAAGAATTAGTAGATGATTGATATATGTGGGTGCAGATCGCATGTGCCATGGGGAGTTGAGACAACAAGCACTAAATATACGGGTCATATTAGATAGAATAAAGGCTGGGCATCAATGCCTATGAGTTTTGGGGTGAAGTGCCAACAGAACAGGGTGAGCGCTGCTGAAAAGCAGGCGCGCTCCTGAGAGATACTGTGGAGGGATTGAGCGTAAATTGGGGGGGATCTAGCGATTTCCTAAATTAGGATTCCACTTGTTTTTTTTTTCCAGCCTTTTTTTTTACTGGAAAAAAAACACCGGAAAAATGCCAGAAAAAACGCCAGTGCAATTTCCTGCGTCTGACGTTTTTTCTGGTGTTTTTGCATTTGAGTTGAAATAGCATTTTTAGCGTTTTTTTTTTTTTTTTTTTTCAAAATGTGTGTTTGTGTTGGGTACCAAAAGAAAAAAAAAAGGATGCAGTAGGGATGGGAAAAAAATTTTTTAAGGACATTTTTATTTTTTATAATGAACTTTTAATACATTTGTAATAAAGTGTGTATGTGTGTTTCACTTTTTTTCTCTATTTGTTTTTTTTTTTACATTTTATTAGGTAGTACTACTACTCCCAGCATGGAACAGACTGTTGCATGATAGGAGTAGTAGTATCTGTACTAATAGACATATCGCCCCGGGTGTCAGTCCTGACACCTGATGCAATCGTCCATAATATAGCAGAGATGCGGAGCGGCTCTATACAGCGGTCGCATCCCCAAAATCAGTTAGCGTTAGCCCCCAATTATTACCCCGGTACCCACCGCCACAGGGGTTCCGGGAAGAGCCGGTACCAACAGGCCCGGAGCGTCAAGAATGGCTCTTATGGGCCTAGGCGGTAATAGGCTGGCGTTATTTAGGCTGGGGAGGGACAGTAACAATTGTCTTCACCCACCCTAGAAACGTCAGGCTGTTGCTGCTTGGTTGGTATCTGGCTAATACTGAAAAAATTAGGGAACCACACACGTTTTTATTTATTTATTTATAAAAAAAAAATAAAAAGAACATGCATAGGGTTCCCCCTATTTTCAGTATCAGCCAGATACCAACCAAGCAGCAACAGCCTGATGATACTAGGGTGGGTGAGGACCATTGTTACTGGCCCTCCCCAGCCTAAATAATGCCAGTCTGTTACCGCTTAGGCCCAGGAGCGCCATTTTTGATGCTCCAGGCCTGTTGGTGCTGGCTCTTCCCGGCACCCCTGTGGCAATGGGTACCGGGGTAATAACTGAGTGTTAGCGCTAGCTGATTTTGGGACTAACACTAAGCCCGGGCTTAGTAATGGATTCCATCTATAAGATAGCTTTCACTACTAAGCCTGAAAATTCAATTCTAAAATACACAACACATTGAAAATAAAATTTTTATAAAAAAAAAAAAAAACACTCCCCCACAGCCCTCGTTAACCATTTTATTGAAATAAAAAAAAAAAGCTGATCATCTTCGCAGTCCACTTAATCTGACAT
Organism: Hyla sarda; assembly: GCF_029499605.1. NCBI lineage: Eukaryota > Metazoa > Chordata > Amphibia > Anura > Hylidae > Hyla > Hyla sarda. The sequence goes on from NC_079195.1 coordinate 55,493,081, forward strand.
AGTCCTCCGCATTCACGTATCAGAAATGAGAAAAAAAGAAAAACAAGAAATATTGGTTAGTACATTTTTTGCGCTCTCCCCTGTGGAGAGCACACATAATGCAGCATGTTCCTAAACAGGGAGCCTCCAATTGTTGCTAAACTACAACTCCCATAATGGGGGGCTGTAGTTAAGCAACAGCTGGAGTCTCCCTGTTTGGGAACACACTGCCAGAAAGGCTCTGTTCCCATTATGCGAAATGCATAATGAGAACAGAGTCAGGCCTGGAATGTGTAGCTCCGCCCCCTAATGACATCATTACTAGGGGGTGGAGCAGTCAAGGTCGCAGGGGGTCTCAGGAGTGAGACCCCCTTTCGATCTGTCCCTCTGCCCTTGGACTACTACTCCTTTCATGGGACAGACTCTGACCCATGATGGGAATAGTTGTAGTACCGCAGCACTGCTGAGGGATGGCACTTGCACATCCCCCAGCTGCGGGACTCTTAGGACTACTACTCCCATCATGGACAGACTCTGCCCATGATGGGAGTTATAGTCCAGGAGCTGAGGTGCAGATCGTAGCAGGTCATTCTGCAGAGACCCGATGCAATTCGCATTTAAGTTAACAAGCCGGCGGCACATGTGGCTACACTGCGCTGCCCACTGACTTCAGGTTCCTGTATACACTGTCATAATTCATAATCCCCGCCGCCGGGAGAGAGGAGCTCTGATTGGTGAAAAGCTATTCACCAATCAGAGCTCGCATCTCCTGGCGGAGGGAATTATGACAGTGTATATAGATGCCGGCGGGGAGCGCAGTGTAGACGCATGTGCTGCCGACTTGTATAGTTAATAAATGCGTATCGCAGCAGGTCTCCAGAGAATGATCTGCTGCGATCCGCATTTATTAAGTTAACAAGCCGGCGGCACATGCGTCTAAATTGCGCTCCCCGCCAGCTCCTATATACAGCTCTTATAATTTATAATCCCCGCCGCCGGAACACGGGAGCTCTGATTGGTGAATAGCTTTTCACCAATCAGAGCTCCCGTGTTCCAGCGGCGGGGATTATGAATTATGACAGTGTATACAGGAGCCGGCGGCAGCGCAGTGAAGCCGCATGTACCGCCGGGTTTTTAAGTTAATAAATGCAGATCGCAGCGGGTCTCTGCAGATCTGCACCTCAGCCCCTGGACTATAACTCCCATCATGGGCAGAGTCTGTCCATGATAGGAGTAGTAGTCCTAAAAGTCCTGCAGCCGTGGGATGTGCAAGTGCCATCCCTCAGCACCGCTGCAGTACTACAACTACTCCAATCATGGGACAGACTCTTTCCCATGATAGGAGTAGTAGTCCAAGGGCAGATCGAAACAGGTCATTCTCCGGAGATTTGCTGCGATCTGCATTTATTAACTGTAAAAGCCGGCTGCACATGCGGCTACACTGTGCCGCCTGCCGGCTAATTCATAATCCCCACAGGGAGACTGGAGCTCTCCCCCAATCAGAGCCCCTGTGTTCCGGCGGCGGGGATTATGAATTATGACAGCTGTATACAGGAGCCGGTGGGCAGCGCAGTGTAGCCGCATGTGCCGCCGGCTTTTACAGTTAATAAATGCGGATCGCAGTGGATCTCCGGAGAATGACCTGCTGCGATCTGTACCTCAGCCCCTGGAATAGAACTCCCATCATGAGAAGAGTCTGTCCATGATGGGAGTAGTAGTCCTAACTGTCCCAAAATAGACACTTTGGTACGTGTCCTCCGAGGCTGTGCATATTGTCGCAGGAAAAGTGCTTTCGCGCATTTTTTTTTTTGCGTTAATACATTCGATTCTACAGTAGAAAGTGCTCTATGGTAAATTTAACCGTAGACATGGCTATGAAGAATTCTATCAGATTTTGCGTGGGAAAAAAAATACACCAAAAAAAGCTCTATATACAATGATAAATTACCCTCTATGTCACTTTCTACACTGTATCAAGTAAATTAATATGTTTGCACTGAAAAAGATATATGTATTGAATACTGTATACATTTTATACTATATTATAAGATAATTGATTGTACTACATGATGATGATTATTGTATCACCTGTTCTGGACTGTGTAGCTTGAAAAAGGCTCTTTGTGAGCTGAAACGTTTCGGCTGTTTGTTTCCATGAGTGAATAAATCACCGTTGTTTTTTGCATCTTTTGGAGTGCTGTGCCAATCTTTTGGATGTTATACATATATACATATATATATATATATATATATACACACACTATTATATAAATACACTTAATATTATGATTATTAATATTGCATTATCATTATGATATTATTATTATCAATAATAATAACAACAACAATAACAATAATAATATTATTAATAATAATAAATTATTATTTTTTAAATCTAAATTTTCCAGATCATCAAAGTCTCTTTTCTTTTGCCATCTGTTGACAAAAACATTGCAGAAAATGTATGAATACATAAGTCTTGGGGAATATATAACATCTGCTAAACACTAATATATACAGTACTGTACTGGAAATCCCAAAATAACACTGTGCAGAATAATCCCAAAAATCTCTAAAATTCTAAGCTGTCACTGGGGAATTTGGACTTTCTGTCTAATAAAATCAGATCAAAGAGCTCCCCCTCCTGGTCATGTATAAAAACACCAGAATTGTTGTCCTATCCCTGCTATCACAATATCTCTCTTCATTTATCATAATATCTCTATTCATTTAAATGGGGGGGGGGGGGGGGGGGGGGTCATATTCTGCAACAAAAAAATAAAAATGTTTTGTTGTGGATTTTGAACACAATGATTTTTATTTTCCCACAATTAAAATCTACAGAGACAAATCCGTCACAAATCCGCAGAAAAAGCTGCACAATTTAGTGCGAATTTGAAGCTGCAGATTTACCTGTGGAAATGTTGCAGGTTTTTCGCACCTTAAAGGGGTACTCTGGTGCAATTTTTATTTATTTTTTAAATCAACTGGTGCCAGAAAGTTATACAGATTTGTAAATTACTTCTATTTAAAATATTAATCCCTCCAGGATTTATCAGGTGCTGTATTCTATAGAGGAAGTTGTGTAGTTATTTTCTGTCTGACCACAGTGCTCTCTGCTGACACCTCTGTCCATGTCAGGAACTGTCCAGAGCAGGAGCAAATCCCCCTAGGAAACCTATCCTGCTCTGGACAGTTCCTGACATAGACAGAGGTGTAAGCAGAGAGCACTGTGGTCAGACTGGAAAGAACTACACAACTTCCTCTGGAGCATACAGCAGCTGATAAGTACTGGAAGGATTAAGATTTTTTTAATAGAAGTAATTTACTAATCTGTTTGACTTTCTGGCACCAGGTGATTTTTAAATTATTTTTTTTCCACCGGAGTACCCCTTTAAATGAATGACCGATATGTAATACTACATTTCTCCAGCAGTGGCTGCTGTAGATGAAATGTCTAGCCCAGTATTTCCCAAACAGGGTGCCTCCAGCTGTTGCAAAACTACAACTCCCAGCATGCCCGGACAGCCAATGGCTGTTCGGGCATGTTGGAAGTTGTAGTTTTGCAACAGCTGGAGGCTTCCTGCATGGGAAACATTGGTTTAGCCAGATGTGTCCCCCTTCCATCAGCATAAACAGCTAAAGCTTGAGCCACTGCGGCCAACTAAACCCCATGACAATTGGTTATCTAGGATTAGAACAACATTACTGCTTTTTTAAAAAAAAATTTCCCCAGAAACACTCTCTTCCACAGTTTGTGTGCGGTATTGTAGCAGTTTAATTGAAGCAAATGGAGCTGAACGGTAATACCACACATAACCTGAGGACAGGTGTGGCGCTGGCAGCAAGGCTTTCATTTTTTTAATCCTCTTAACTATCTCTAACCTCTTTTACTATCTTTTTATGTGTGAATGTAGAAAGGAATGTCCGGCACCAGATTTCAAATGCTTCTTAGGTTTATTGTGGCATAAAATCACAGGAACAGTGCGTAGTAGCCTACGCGTTTCAGGTATTGCTACCCTTAACCTCTTCAGGACGCAGGGTGTATGCATACACCCTGCATCCTGAGTCCTTAAAGGGGTACTCTGGTGAAAACCTTTTTTCTTTTAAATCAACTGGTGCCAGAAAGTTAAACAGATTTGTAAATTACTTCTATTAAAAAAATCTTAACCCTTCCTGTACTTATTAGCTGCTGAATACAACAGAGGAAATTCTTTTCTTTTTGGAACACGAAGCTCTCTGCTGTTCTCTCTGATGACATCACGAACACAGTTCTCTTTGCTGACGTCATGATAATAATAATAATACTTTATTTATTGTTGTCCTTAGTGGGATTTGAACCCAAGGCCCCAGCACTGCAAGGCAGCAGTGCTAACCACTGAGCCACCATGCTGCCCTTAGCATACATCTGCTATACATCTGCTATACATCTGCTATGCATCTGCTATGCACGGTTGCTAAAATGGACAGAGATGTCAGCAGAGAGCACTGTGCTCGTGATGTCATCAGTGTTCCAAAAAGAAAGGAATTTCCTCTGTAGCATTCAGCAGCTAATAAGTACTGGAAGGATTAAGATTTTTTAATAGAAGGAATTTACAAATATGTTTAACTTTCTTGCACCAGTTGATTTAAGGGGTACTCACTGGAGTACCCCTTTAAGGACGTAGGGCGTATGGGTACGCCCGTAGGAATTCCGGTCCCTGCTGCTCGCCGGCCGGGGACCGGTCCGGGATGCCTGCTGATATCGTTAAGCAGGCATCCCGGCATATCGCCCAGACCCCCCCCCCCCCCCATGTCGGTGATCGCGGCAAATTGCAGATCAATTCAGATCTGCGATTTGTCGCTATTGGAAACCATGGAAACCCCCCGCTCTGCCCACCCCTGGATCTCGGGCAGAACGGGGGGAGAAGATGACGGCCGGCACCTGGGGAGAAGATGCAGTGGGGACCGGCAATCATCGGTGACATCAGCGGAGATCAGCAGCGTAGGAAGGGTGGCGACGGCGCGGAGCATCAAGGAAGGTGGCAGTAAAGCGATATTTACTGCTGCCTTCCTAGTGGTTGCCAAACTGCAACTTCCAGCATGCCCAGACAGCCAAAGGCTGTCTGGGCATGCTGGAAGTTGTTGTTTTGCAACATCTGGAGGGTCACAGTTTGGAGACCACTATATACAGTGGTGCCCAAACGGTAGCCCTCTAGATGTTACAAAACTACAACTCTCAGCATGCCTAGACTGCCCAGGCATGCTGGGAGTTGTAGTTCTGTAACATCTGTCCCTTCAGATTTAGAAATTTTCATGAAAATTTAGAAAATTGCTGCTATACTTTGAAGCCCTATAATGTCTTCAAAAAGTAAAAATATGTCCATTTTATGATGCAAACATAAAGTAGACATGTTGTATTTGTAAATCAATATAACATTTATTTGGAATATCCATTTTCCTTACAAGCAGAGAGCTTCAAAGTTAGAAAATGCTAAATTTTCAAAATTTTCATGAAATTTTGGGATTTTTCACCAAGAAAGGATGCAAGTAACGACGAAAATTTACCACTATGTTAAAGTAGAATATGTCACAAAAAAACATTCTCGGAATCAGAATAATCGGTAAAAGCATTCCAGAGTTATTAATGCTTAAAGTGACAGTGGTCATATGTGCAAAAAATGGCTCCAGTGCCAGAAAATTTAACAGATTTGTAAATTCCTTCTACTAAAAAATCTTAATCCTTCCAGTACTTATTAGCTTCTGAATACTACAGGGGAAATTATTTTCTTTTTGGAACACGAAGCTCTCTGCTGACATCTCTGTCCATTTTAGGAACTGTCCAGAGCAGCAAATGTTTTCTATGGGGATTTTCTCCTACTCTGGACAGTTCTTAAAATGGACAGAGATGTCAGCAGAGAGCACTGTGTTCCAAAAAGAAAAGAATTTCCTCTGTAGTATTCAGCAGCTAATAAGTACTGGAAGGATAAAGATTTTTTAAAAGAAGTAATTGACAAATCTGTTTAACTTTTTGGCACCAGTTGATTAAAAAAAAAAGAAAAAAGTTTTCCACTGGAGTACCCCCTTAACCCCTTGGGGACGGAGCCCATTATGACTCTAAGGACGGGAGCATTTTTTGCAAATCTGACCACTGTCACTTTAAGCATTAATAACTCTGGGATGCTTTTACTTATAAATTTGATTCCGAGATTGTTTTTTCGTGACTTATTCTACTTTATGTCAGTGGTAAATTTTCGGCGATACTTGCATCCTTTCTTGGTGAAAAATTCAAAAATGTCATGAAAAATTTGAAAATGTTGAATTTTTCTAACTTTGAAGCTCTCTGCTTATAAGGAAAATGGATATTCCAAATAAATTATATATTGATTCACATATACAATATGTCTACTTTATGTTTGCATCATAAAATTGATGAATTTTTACTTTTGGAAGACATCAGAGGGCTTCAAAGTTCAGCAGCAATTTTCCAGTTTTTTGCAAAATTTTCAAAATCGGAATTTTTCAGGGACCAGTTCAGGTTTGAAGTGGATTTGAAGGGTCTTCTGGTTAGAAATACCCCATAAATTACCCCATTATAAAAACTGCACCCCTCAAAGTATTCAAAATGACATTCAGTAAGTGTGTTAACCCTTTATGTGTTTCACAGGAATAGCAGCAAAGTGAAGGAGAAAATTCAAAATCTTAATTTTTTACACTCGCATGTTCTTGTAGACCCAGTTTTTGAATTTTTATAAGGGGTAAAAGGAAAAAAATCCTCAAAAAATTTGTAACCCACTTTCTCTCGAGTAAGGAAATACCTCATATGTGTATGTCAAGTGTTCGGCGGGAGCACTAGAGGGCTCAGAAGGGAAGGAGCGACAATGGGATTTTGGAGAGTGAGTTTTTCTGAAATGGTTTTTGGGGGGCATGTCCTATTTAGGAAGCCCCTATGGTGCAAGGACAGCAAAAACCCCTACATCGCACACTATTATGGAAACGACACCCCTCAAGGAACATAACAAGGGGTACGGTGAGCCTTAACACCCCACCAGTGTTTGACAACTTTAAGTCGGATGTGTAAATGAAAAAAACATTTTTTCCACTAAAATGCTGGTTTTTCCCCAAATTTTACTTTTTTACAAAGGGTAATAGGAGAAAATGCCCCCCAAAATTTGTAACCCCATTTCTTCTGAGTATGGAAATACCCCATGTTTGGACGTCAAGTGCACTGCGAGCGAACTACAATGCTCAGAAGAGAAGGAGCGCCATTGAGCTTTTAGAGAGATCATTTGTTTGGAATGGAAGTCGGGGGCCATGTGAATTTACAAAGCCCCCGTGGTGCCAGATCAGTGGACTCCCCCACATGTGACCCCATTTTGGAAACTACACCCCTCACGGAATGTAATAAGGGGTACAGTGAGCATTTACACCCTACTGGCGTTTGACAGATCTTTGGAACAATGGGCTGTGCAAACAAAAAAATTACATTTTTCATTTTCACGGATCACTGTTCCAAAAATCTTTCAGACACTTGTGGGGCGTAAATGCTCACTGTACCCCTTATTACATTCCGTGAGTGGTGTAGTTTCCAAAATGGGATCACATGTGGGTATTTATATTTTTGCGTTTATGGCAGAACCGCTGTAAAATCAGCCACCCCTGTGCAAATCACCAATTTCGGCCTCAAATTTACATAGTGTGCTCTCACTCCTGAGCCTTGTTGTGCGCCCGCAGAGCATTTTACGCCCATATATGGGGTATTTCTGTACTCAGGAGAAATTGTGTTACAAATTTTGGGGGACTTTTTTTTCCTTTTACCTCTTGTGAAAATAAAAAGTAAAGGGCTACACCAGCATGTTAGTGTAAAAAATTTTTTTTTTACACTAACAGGCTGGTGTAGACCCCAACTTTACCTTTTCATAAGGGGTAAAAGGAGAAAAAGCCCCCAAAATTTGTAGTGCAATTTCTCCCGAGTACGGCGATACCCCATATGTGGCCCTAAACTGTTTCCTTGAAATACGACAGGGCTCCGAAGTGAGAGAGCGCCATGCGCATTTGAGGACTAAATTAGGGATTGCATAGGGGTATTCTATGCCAGTGATTCCCAAACAGGGTGCATCCAGCTGTTGCTAAACTCCCAGCATGCCTGGACAGTCAGTGGCTGTTCGGAAATGCTGGGAGTTGTTTTTTTGCAACAACTGGAGGCTCCGTTTTGGAAACACTGCCGTACAATATGTTTTTCATTTTTATTGGGGGGGGGGGGACAGTGTAAGGGGTGTATATGTAGTGTTTTACTCTTTATTATGTGTTAGTGTAGTGTAGTGTTTCTAGGGTACATTCACACTGGCAGGTTACGGTGAGTTTCCTGCTAGGAATTTGCGCTGCGGCGAAAAATTTGCCGCAGCTCATACTTGAAGCAGGGGGAACCCCCAGCTGTTTCAAAACTACAACTCCCAGCATGTACTGACAGACCGTGCATGCTGGGAGTTGTAGTTTTGCAACAGCTGGAGGCACACTGGTTGGAAAACCTTCAGTTAGGTTCTGTTACCTAACTCAGTATTTTCCAACCAGTGAGCCTCCAGCTGTTGCAAAACTACAACTCCCAGCATGCACGGTCTGTCACTACACGCTGGGAGTTGTAGTTTTGCAACAGCTGGAGGCACACTGGTTGGAAAACCTTCAGTTAGGTTCTGTTACCTAACTCAGTATTTTCCAACCAGTGTGCCTCCAGCTGTTGCAAAACTACAACTCCCAGCATGTACTGATCACAGATGGGCATGCTGGGAGATGTAGTTATGCAACAGCTGGAGGTACGCAACTACAACTCCCAGCATGCCGAGACAGCTGTTTTCTGTGTGGGCATGCTGGAATTTGTAGTTTTGCAACATCTGGACTGCTACAATTTAGAGACCACTGAACAGTGATCTCCAAACTGTGGACCTCCAGATGTTGCAAAACTACAACTCCCAGCATGCCCAGACAGCAAACAGCTGTGTGGGCATGCTAGGAGTTGTAGTTTTGCAAGATCTAGAGGGCAGTATAGAGATCACTGTGCAGTGGTCTCTAAACTGTAGACCTCCAGCTGTGGCAAAACTACAAATTCCAGTATGCCCACACAGCAAACAGCTGTCTGGGCATGCTGGGAGTTGTAGTTTTGCAACATCTGGAGGGCTACAGTCTAGAGACCACTATAGTGGTCTCAGACTGTAGCCCTCTAGATTTTGCTAGGCAACTACTCACCGGCTTCCGTCGCATCCGGGAGCCGTCCTCTTCTGCCGCACGCCGCCGCAGATCTCCGTCGCCGCCCGCCGATCGCCGTCGCTCCGCAGCCTCCGGAGGGGTAAGTGGACTCCGGCGCCGCTCCTCTTCGTTTTCCCCGTTCTGCCCTGCCTATTGTGGGTGGGCAGGACGGGGAAAACGAAAGTAAACCCCTCCGCCCCAGATCTGCTATTGCTGGTCGCGTCTAGACCACCAATAGCAGGGATAGCAGGGGTGGCACCCGTGCCACCTCACTCCTATTGCTTTAGGGGGATCGCGGGTGTCTTAGACACCCGCGATCCCCCTTCTACTCCGGGTCACCGTGTCACCATAGACCCGTAATGACCCGGAATCGGCGCAAATCGCAAGTGTGAATTCACTTGCGATTTGCGCCGATCGCCGACATGGGGGGGTTTAATGACCCCCCTGGGCATTTGCACGGGGTGCCTGCTGATAGATATCAGCAATCACCCCGGCCCGTTCCCCGCCCGAAGCGCGGCGGGGACCGAAATTCCCACGGTCGTATGGATACGCCCTTCGTCCTTAAGTACCAGGACGCAAGGGCGTATGCATACGCCCTTCGTCCCCAACAGGTTAAACTGATTATTTTTGCAATCAGACATATGTCTTCAGATTCTTACTTTCAACGGTGTTGTAGTGCACCCGACGTATTGGCATTTACATGTTTCACAAGAGGCTGTATAATTTACTGTATATAGGGGGAGATTTATCTCAAACCAGTCCAGAGGAAAAGTTGCCCAGTTGCCCATAGCAACCAATCAGATCGCTTCTTTCATTTTCAACAAGGCCTCTGCAAAATGAAAGAAGCAATCTGATTGGTTGCTATGGGCAACTGGGCAACTTTTCCTTTGCACAGGTTTTGATAAATCTCCCCAATAGTCTTTAATATTATACACCAAGTTGCTGTCATACGATCTAAACTCCCTTGCGATGTGCATGTAAATTGCACGTGATACCGGTGTTATGTCCACACTTTCAGTTTCCTGGACTGTGCAACCATGTGGGGTTCCTAGATGGGGTTGTTGTATTAAACATACCGTATTTTTCGCCGTATAAGACGCACTTTTTCTTCCCCAAAACTGGGGGGAAAAAGTCGGTGCGTCTTATACGGCGAATACACCCCTATCGCGGCGGTCCCTGCGGCCATCAACGGCCGGGACCCGCGGCTAATACAGGACATCACCGATCGCGGTGATGCCCTGTATTAACCCTTCAGACGCGGCGATCAAAGCTGACCACCGCATCTGAAGGGAAAGTGACACTAACCCGGCTGTTCAGTCAGGCTGTTCGGGACCGCCGCGATTTCACCGCGGCGGTCCCGAACAGCCCGACTGAATAGCCGGGTTAGTGCTTACAGGACACCGGGAGGGACCTTACCTGCCTCCTCGGTGTCTTCTCCGTTCAGGGATCCCCTGTATGGCCGGCGCTCTCCTTCCTCGTCATCACGTACGTGCGTCAGCGTGCGTAACAACGTGATGGCTGCGACGGAGAGCGAGGATACCCGGCCAGCAGCAGAGACGTTCCGGAGCGACGGGGACAGCGATGGAGCGACATCCAGGGCAGCGGTGACTGGTCCGGAGCGGCGGGGACACGTGAGTATTACCTCCTATGCAGTGGTCTTCAATCTGCGGACCTCCAGATGTTGCAACATCTGGAGGTCCGCAGGTTGAAGACCACTATTGGGTTCAAAATCTTTATTTTTTTAGATTTTGCACCTATAAATTGGGTGCGTCTTATACGTCGGTGCGTCCTATTGGACGAAAAATGCGGTACTAGGTGATAGTATGAGGGGCCTCTTCTAAATGCCATTTCAAACCCCTGTGAAATAATTCCTTCCAAGATGTCGTCTTGTTGAAGGACAGGTAGGTACTTTCTCATTATGTGCCCAAACTTACGATATTGTGGGAGATTTATCAAAACCTGTCCAGAGGAAAAGTTGCTGAGTTGCCCATAGCAACCAACCAGATCGCTTCTTTCATTTTTCACAGGCCTCTTAAAAAATGAAATAAGCGATCTGATTGGTTGCTATGGGCAACTCAGCAACTTTTCCTCTGGACAGGTTTTGATAAATCTCCTCCATTGTCTGCTATACTGTGTAACAAAATATGGGGCTGTCCTCTCCACCTCCTGCTTTGTTTTCCTGTTAAAGGATTGCACAATAAGTTGGGACCTGTTTAATCTTTCCGCCTTTTCTTTGACTGATTTTAAACTAGCTTCGGTAAAGCCTCTCTCTTTCAATCTATTGTGCAAGTGACCTGACTCTATTTAATAATCCCTATCTCGGGAGCAGTTACGGTGTAATCTGCACCACTCGCCATATGGGATGTTCTCCACCACATGGCGAGGGTGACACGATGACGCCTGTAAAATAGTGTTACCTGCTACATCTTTGCGGTATGGGGATGATACAATACGATGAGATGAGAACCTGACATCGAGAAAGGGTATACTGTCCCGAGAGAAGGAAGCTGTAAAGGATAAATTAAGATCGTTGTGATTCAAGTATTGAACAAACTCCCAAAATTTCGGTTCAGTATCCCTCCAGATGATGATCAAGTCATCTATATATCGTCTGATCGATTTTATGCAATCACAATTTTTCAATGATTTCCAGGACATACTTAGTGTCCTTTTATATACCATATTTTTCGTCCTATAGGACGCAGCGGCGTATAAGACGCACCCAATTTATAGGTGCAAAATCTAAAAAAAATAAAGATTTTGAACCCAATAGTGGTCTTCAACCTGCGGACCTCTAGATGTTGCAAAACTACAACTCCCAACATGCCCGGACAGCCGTTGGCTGTCCGGACATGCTGGGAGTTATAGTTTTGCAGCATCTGGAGGTCCGCAGATTGAAGACCACTGCATAGGAGGTAATACTCGCGTGTCTCCGCCGCTCCGGACCCGTCACCGCTGCCCTGGATGTCGCTCTATCGCTGTCGCCGTGTCCCCGTCGCTCCGGAACGTCTCTGCTGCCGGCCGGGTATCCTTGCTCTCCGTCGCCGCCATCACGTCGTTACGCACACCGACGCACGTAAGCGACGACGTGATGACAAGGAAGAAGAGCGCCGGCCATGCAGGGGATCCCTGAACGGAGAAGACACCGAGGAGGCGGGTAAAGTCCTGTAAGCACTAACCCGGCTATTCAGTCGGGCTGTTCGGGACCGCCGCGGTGGTCAGCTTTGATCGCCGCGTCTGAAGGGTTAATACAGGGCATCACCGCGATCGGTGATGTCCTGTATTAGCCGTGGGTCCCGGCCGTTGATGGCCGCAGGGACCGCCGCAATAGGTGTGTGTATTCGCCGTATAAGACGCACCGACTTTTTCCCCCCAGTTTTGGGGAAGAAAAAGTGCGTCTTATACGGCGAAAAATACGGTAAGTGGGGGTGATACCCACCAGAGGTTGTAGGAAGCCGTCAACCCAGTCTCTCTCCCATGGATCTAATGCCTGCCACAATCGGGCGGAGGGCAGGTGAAAAAAAACCTTTGTGGACCTTGGGGAGATGGTGGAAGACTGGGGTGACGGGACCTTGAACAAACAAATACTCTTTCATTTTTGGTTAATGACTCCCAAATAGAGTCCTTCTTCCAGGTGAAGACATAAAGGGGTATTCTGGCCCAAAGACATCTTATCCCCTATCCCAGTGGTGGGCAACCTTTTTTTTCAACTGAGCCAAATCTCGCCAAAACCACGATTGAAATCTATTTTGAGAGCCACATTTTTAAAACCGAAAATACATAGGATGGTACACTGTTTTTAGTTTCAATGAGTTTTTATAGAGAATATTCTGCAGGCAAGTATCCACATAGGTCGGGAGGATACAAATAACACAACTAATAAAACAAAAACTTTAGAACGATATTATTTATCGATAACGTTAAATTCCATAAAATTTGCCTTACAATGTTGAGAAAATGACATCCTGACAAATTGGGATCTGTGGATGACGCACTGGTATTTATCTGTGGATGACGCATATATGGCATCTTATGTGTGTGTAAATAGTATTATAAAATTAGTGGGGCTCATCATGGATATTTTAAGCAGGGTTCTCCACCTTGATGGATACACCCAAACAGTAGGCAAGAAGTAAAAGTAATAAAACAGGCATGCACACATTGCACTGGCTCTGCAGTCAAGTTGAATAAAAGTAAAAAATGACAACATAAAATGAAATAAAAATATGATACAACTAAAAAAGTACATATAAAAGTATGTGAAAACACACTCAAATAGTCCTCACTGGTACTGTTATATATTGACCTCAGAACCTGGCCACTAACTTATTTTGCTTGCTCCTAGATTACGATATTCCGCAATTTTATGTCCACACCCCCCTTTTCACATCAACCCTTATTATGTTAATCCCACAATGTCACATTTCTCCCCTCCATGTCACATTTCTCCCCTCATGTCACATTTCTGCCCCTCCATGTCACATTTCTGCCCCTCGTGTCACATTTCAACCCCTCATGTCACATTTCACCCCCTCATGTCACATTTCTGCCCCTCGTGTCCCATTTCTGCCCCTCATGTCACATTCCCCCCCCCCCTCCATGATGGCCATAACGTCTCTCTTTTTACCCTGCCCTGTTCACATCTCTAATTTCCATAGTTAGGCACACTTAATTCATAATCACCACCCCCCTCCCATGATGGCCATCAGTCACCCCTTTCTTTTTGCCCTGTTCACAGTTCACATCTCTCATATGAGTACATCATTCATAATCATCCCCTCCCTCAATGATGGCCATCAGTCACCCCTTTCATTTGTCTCTCCCTGGCCCTGCCCACATCTCTCATTTCCAAGTTCCAGAGGCATATAGTTCATATTCATCCCCTCCCCCCCTCCATTCCCCCCCAACCGTTCCTTTTTCTGTTACAGAAAATGAGTCCCCAGAGGCAGGCAGGCAGGCCAGGCCATTGCTACACCTACCAGATGACACGCTGCTGATTTGGGAGGCACAGTCTTCTTCTGAGGGCGGCAGACAGAGAGAGGATGCTGCTTCGCCGCGGCGCTACACAGAAAGTCACACACCCCCCCCCCTATACCACATGACCCGACTGGAGCTGTGTGGAGCCGGCCGCCGGGGCTGCACACAGGGCGCGCACTGACAGAAGCTAGCTGCAGAGTCCTGACTTTTGGGGCAGCCGCCCGAGAGGAGGGAGGGGAGCGGGCGCCTGGCACACAGAAGAGCCGCATTAAAGTGTGTAAAGAGCCGCATGTGGCTTGTGAGCGGCGGCTTGCCCACCACTGCCCTATCCAAAGGATAGGGGATAAGATGCCTGCTCGCGGGGGTCCCGCTGCTGGGGACCCCCGTGATCTTCCACGCCACACTCAATGCAAGCCTATGGATGGGGCGTGACAGCTGCCCCTAGTCTGCTGTGACCTCTGTCTGACGAATTTAGGCCTCTGCCACTCCTTTGTGTACGTCCAGGCACTTCTCTGCCTGACATACTTAGTGCGTATATGAGGGGAGTACAATACGCGCCACTACGCTTCAAAACAGTATTTGTCTACAACACCAGCAGGTGTGTACTTTTTCCTGGCCTTTCACAGTATATAGGCCCTTAAGACTTTAACAGGAACAAAATAGTACACCACTTAGATTTACATATGTGGTATGCACTTATGAGGGGAGGACAATGCACTACAGTATGCTTAAAAAAGTATTTGTGTACAACACCAGCCGGTTTGTACTTTTGCCTGGCCTTTCACAATATCTAGGCCCTTGAGACTTTAACAGGAAAAAATAGTACACCACTTAGATGTACGTACATGGTATGCACTTATGAGGGGAGGACAATGCACTCCAGTATGCTTAAAAAAGTATTTGTGTACACCAGCAGTACACACCAGTGCTGCAGCACACAGTCGCTGTACTACACCCAAAATTGCACTTTCTCTCTCAATCTCAATGACTTCCCTATCAGTGTTTCTAGGCAGGATTTTTGCTTGAGCTGAATCGCTGCTCTTCTGTGTAACACACTGTGCAACACACTGCTCTCTGTCCCTCTCTGTGTGTAATAGAACGCTGTTGTGACTTGGAGGTGAATCGCTGCAGTAAGAAAGCTTTTCTGGCTGACTGGCCATGGCAATATGGCTGCCGATTATATAGCGCTGTGACATCACAGGGGTGACTGGCTGCTGATAGGCTGCATGTGATTCAGGGTCATCCCACCTACCCTTGTTCCTTCCCAGGATTCCTTGCCCCATGTCCTCACATGTGAATCCACCATCTTAGATGCCCTGGAGCCTAGACCACACTAAATGAAGATTAATGAAGTGATTTGCGTAATCGAATTGAGACGATATTCACATTTGTTGCAAATCGAATTTTTCCTGAAATTCATAATGAATTCGGATTCGTCAGATTCGATTTGCACATCCCTAACTGTCAGATCCAAAAACTTTTTATATGTTGTTACTGATGAAAATTAAAGACCTTTTGTAATATGGTTGTTTAAAAAAATGTTTGAATATTTTATAAAGAAAACAGATCCTAAAAATCCCACCACTAGGCGGTCCCCATATCTACTGGGATACTAACCAGTCCTGGAGCATGAGTCATGGACAAGGCTGCCAAAGACCAATCACCTCCCACCACCACAAGGAGGGTCACGCCCCTTCCCCTGAGAGGATTTCTAACACTGTGAGCTAATTAAAATAGGGATTTCTATAATAAATATAGGTGATAGAGGCATAAAAATGTAAATGGTCAGGATGAGGTACTGAGTGACATAATTTTTTTTTCTTTTTTTGTGGGATCTGACTGGAACGCTTTAAAGAAAAATGACAGGACAACTAAGGCTACTTTCACACTATGTGAAAGGCTCTTTTACAAACGGATATAAATGGCTCTTCCCCCCCCCCCTTTGACCGCCATTAATGTCCGTTTTTGTAAGGGAGCCTAAGAAGAGTCATAGCGGGCACAGAGGATCCCATTCACTTGAATGGAATTATCTTACGTCTGTTATTGCTGCTGTTATTCCTCCGGAAGATAGCTTGAGAAAAAGATGTTGCAAGCACAACTTTTTCTCCCTCTATCTTCTAACAGCCGTCACACTGCCGGGCACAAACGGCAGTGTGAAAGGAGCCTAATACAGATAAAGCAAATCCTTACATATAAAAGTAAGAAATCACTTTGTATATAGAGGGCAGGTGCTTTTTTAGGGTGCTGTAAAGTACGCACAGTGTGCCCGAGATAAAACATGGAGTCGCTCTCACCTGGGGTCCATAGGAGCAGCTAGTCTGGACATAGGTAAGGAGTAGTACAGTACTGTACTATACTGTAGGAAGGCACTACTAAACAGCAAATCAGTGCATGCACTTCAATAAGACAGGGGTTTACTAGTGAAATGCTTATTCTGATCTCCCAGCCTTTCACATGAGACATGGATACGGACTGTTTCTAGTATTGAATTCACCATTTTTTCTCCATCCTACTCCACCTCCCACCCGATTGATCAATCACAGTCAATGGCTCCACTCTCTCACAAGTCCACTGCCTTGGGGTCACTTTTGACTGACTTTTAAACTACACATCCATACCCTCACCACCTCCTGTCCATTAAACTCAAAAACATCTCTTGAATCCACTTGTTCCTCAACTTTGACTCAATTAACAATCCCTTCAGTGGCTACCTGTTGCCCAACAAATTCAATTTAAACTGTTAACCACAACATGCAAAACCGTCCAGAATCTGTCCCCCCAATACATCTCGGACCTAATGTCCCGATACCGTCCCTCATGCAATCTCCAAACCTCTCAAGACCTTGTAACTGTCTCCAAAACTTCTACCATGCTTCCCCCCCCATACAATGGAACTTGCTACTCCGACCAATCCATTTCTCAACCACGATCATAACCTTCAAGAGCAAGCCTACGACCTTCAATAATCCTGCTGCCATCGCATGGATACTTCTCCACCTGCTCACAGATGACCAGCTGTCCCCTCACCTACTGTTTGCTTCCCCTCTCCTTCTAGATTGTGAGCCCTTGTTGGCAGGGCCCTCTCCCCCTCTATTTTAGTTCCGTTCATTGTCCCTATGTTTTTATTATTTATTTTAACCACTTATTAAATGTAAAGTTCTCTAGAACCAAGGGGGCTATATAAATAAACAATAATAATCATAATAATTATAGTAGACTAAGACAACCCCCCTTATTTTGTACCCCACACCTGTCTGAGTGAGACCTCTATTGGGGTTACCTTCTTATATAGGGGGCTGAGCAAGCGTCCTGATGGCTGGCTCTGATATAGGAATCTTCAATTTGAGACTGAAATGTGATAAAAACCATGAATGGGTCTTATGGTGAAGGCTTAGGACATGAGAAGGAGTCTACGAGGGGCTTAGTCTAGGATGCTGTGGTGGGTGTTGGTTACGCCCAATTAAGTTTCCCAGTTTAATCTGCGTGACTGTTTACTCTCGGACCCGCTACACTCAAACCATTAAATGGAAGAGGATTAGCCTCTGGTTTCTGACAAAATGTTCCTCTGATTTCAGCAAACACTGCTTTCCCTTTTCTGGAGATTAGAAGGAGTCATTCTGTGCCCCTTGAAGTCTCTAACACCCCCTAAGTGAAGATTAACCTGTCCCGTGCTGGAGGAGCCAGTAAGGCTTTCATTGGGGATCCGTCTCTCTGTTTTTGACCAGCAAAGTGGTCTTTTCTATTCCTGCAAGGATCAGGATACCTGTAATCCCCGGTATATCTGATAAAGTTCAAACCCTTTTAAAGACAACAGAATTAAACACGAGAGGGAAGAACAGACGAATGTAAAGATCTAGGGGGTGAGCCACTTTCTGTTAAAATGTGATACTTCAATGAATTGGAGGTAATGCTCTACTGTAGGTGCACAGTTCAAGTCCTTTAATCTGGCACCCAATGGTTTGGAAACACAATCGCTTTCGAATTTCTGATAAATTCATAACATGCATTTTACAATAGATTTGAGATGTTTGGATGAATTAGTGCTGCTGGGACCCATCTATTAGGCCAGTTTTCACAACTAGTATACCTGTCATGAAAATAAAACACCTTTTGACATGTTCTGGAGACCTATCAAAAGTTTTAATCAGTTGTCCCCGACTGATCACTAGAACAAGCGGGGAGAGAAGTGTGTGAAAGAGTGCTTCCCTTCCTGTGTCAGGTCACACAGCAAAGGTTTTGCCTCTACCTTGCTCTGACTGAACGCCTCCCTGTCTTGTCAGACCCAGGTGGAGACAGGGCAGGAGGGCCCTTGTACGCTGGACTACTGTAACACTCATGGTTCAGTAGACAGGAACACTTGTGGTAGTGGATCCGCTGGACCTGTGTGGCAGATGACTTGGGCCGTACCAAAGAGTGGGGTCTAAGGTGCCGCTGATTTTCACCAAAGCCCGCCGCAAAGCGGGATGGACTTGCAGCCAGAGGCGGCAGCCATGTAGTACCCCTGGCACAACTCGACCACACAGGCGGCTGAGGAGCTTCGAAGCACAGGTAGGATACGGCAACTCGATGTCAGGATAGCAGGAGGTCAGTAGGCAGACGGCAAAGTAGCAAGGTCAGGTCACGGAACAATGAGGTCAGAAAACGGCAAGGCAACTCACAGGAACACTTTCTCTAAGGCGCTAGGGCAACAAAGATTCGGCAGGGGTAAGTGGGAGGTGCAGAAACTTATAACAGTGTGACAGGTTACAGGTCGCACTGGTCCTTTAAATCTTAGAGCTCCGGTGCGCGTGCCCTAGGAGGCGACGGGGGGAGGGGCATGCACGCCAGAGGTGAGAGGAAGCAGCAGAGGACAAAGGTGATGACGGGCTGGGACTCGCATGCCGCGGCGTCTTGCAATGCGAATCCCAGCCCCGCCAGCTGGGGACGAGAAGGGGACAATGCGCTCTGCGCTCATGGCCAGAGTGAGTGGCCGGAGCACCAGTTGTCACAACAACTCAAGATACAATGACATTGGACAATGAGAAAAACAATAAAGGCATTTGCCATGACATAATACATTGACATGGAACTGTGGTGACAGAAGCGGGCACCATATAGTGAAATCCACCTGACAGGGCGGGTAGACAAGGGTGCTCCATTTCAGGACACCACACTGTGTGCCTTTTGATTACTGTTTGGTTAAAGGAAACCTTACATAATTTATCTATACTGTCCAAACTGCTGGCAGCGCGATGCCAGGACCCTATAAATAACCCTAATAAACTCGGGACCCGGGTAACTAGTCATGGGAGCATGTCCGGACAGTTGTTCTCCTCTCCACCAATATCGAATGATTCATCTCTCTCTATACACAAATATGGAGAGACGCAAATATGGAGAGACGCATCAATCAGGCGTGAAGCACCTGGTGTGAGGCAGTCACAGGGACCTGTCCTCCATAACTACTTACCTGGGTTGAATATGAATAATCTGAAATGCCTGAACATACTCATAGGGTCTCAACGTCACATAGCCTGCACCAGTTTTATGCTGCCTGTGGTTTGGGCAGAATAAAACTGAAGAAAGGTTCCCTTTAAATGTTTGAACCCCTTAACGACGCAGGACGTATATTTACGTCCTGCGCCGGCTCCCGCGATATGCCGCGGGGTCACGGGTCGGTCCCGGCGGCTATCAACGGCCGGGACCCGCAGCTAATACAGGACATCACCGATCGCGGTGATGCCCTGTATTTACCCTTCAGACGCGGCGATCAAAGCTGACTGCCGCGTCTGAAGTGAAAGTATCCCGCCGACTCAGTCGGGCTGTTCGGGACCGCCGCGGTGAAATCGCGGCGTCCCGAACAGCTTACAGGACACTGAGAGGGCCCTTACCTGCCTTCTCAGTGTCCGATCGACGAATGACTGCTCCGTGCCTGAGATCCAGGCAGGAGCAGTCAAGCGCCGATAACACTGATCCCAGGCGTGTTAATACACGCCAGTGATCAGCATGAGAAATCAGTGTGTGCAGTGTTATAGGTCCCTATAGGTCCCTATTTTTCCCATCAAAAAAATAAAAGTGTAAATAAAAAATAAACATATGTGGTATTGCCGCGTGCATAAATGTCCGAACTATAAAAATATATCATTAATTAAACCGCACGATCAATGGCGTATGTGCAAAAAAATTCCAAAGTCCAAAAAAGCGTATTTTTGGTCACTTTTTATACCATTAAAAAATTAATAAAAACTGATCAAAAAGTCAGATCAAAACAAAATTCTACCAATAAAAACTTCAGATCATGGCGCAAAAAATGAGTCCTCATACCGCCCTGTATGTGGAAAAATAAAAAAGTTATAGGGGTCAGAAGATGACATTTTTAAACGTATACATTTTCCTGCATGTAGTTATGATTTTTTCCAGAAGTATGACAAAATCAAACCTATATAAATAGGGTATCATTTTAACTGTATGGACCTACAGAATAATGATAATGTGTAATTTTTACCGAAATATGCACTGCGTAGAAACAGAAGCCCCCAAAAGTTACAAAATTGCGTTTTTTTCTTTGATTTTGCCGCACAATGATTTTTTTTCCCGTTTTGCCGTGAATTTTTGGGTAAAATGACTAATGTCACTGCAAAGTAGAATTGGTGACGCAAAAAATAAGCCATAATATGGACTTTTAGGTGGAAAATTGAAAGGGTTATGATTTTTAAAAGGTAAGGAGGAAAAAACGAAAGTGCAAAAACTGAAAAACCCTGAGTCCTTAAGGGGTTAAAGCAAGTTCCTATGTGGGGACTATGGACAGATAGGTTTTGGTGTAAGCTGCATATAGGCCAACATCAGGGGCCAAAGGGGGATTGGCTCCAGAGTCAGCTTCCAATGGGGTGGTCTTCTGCTGGACCTTTTGGCTTAATATTGTATTAGAGCCTGTGTAGCCCACTGGATGATCCTAGAGGGACTGTACGACGGCTATTCAATTGCTCCCTGCAACTTTACAGCTGCAACATTTTGACAAATCTTTCTCTATTTTTGCACCTTTTATTCACCTGCATAGATCAAAGCACGTAACATGTTCCATGATTGAACATGCTGCATGCAACCCTAGGGCACATAACAGTTCTGCTATAGCAGGGGTCATTTTGCAAACAAATAGAAAAGAAACTCACATCTCTTTGTAGTTCACGACCATCCGGTCTTCTTATTTATTTTTGTTTTAGATTTACAAAAATGTAGAGCATACAAACCACTTGCACATTTTCATAGAGCCGAAGCACCTCAAACATCAGAAAGAGTCAGGATCTAATGCACAACGTTTCTGGGTCCACCCCCCTTACTCATGCATACTAGATCCCTCACACCGATCCTCCTATGTATTTCCTGACACACCTTCATTCAATCAACTGGATTAGACACATTCCCAATAATCCCATTCCCATTTAATCCTGACCGCTGTAATGTCTTAAATTCTGTAATCCAGAATACTTCCCTTTGTAAGAGCTGTTTCTTATTACTCTCCTTATTCCCACCTTGCGTTATTTGTTCAATCACCTGCCATCTTAATTCGTTCACCCAGTGATCTTTCTCTAAAAAATGCCTAGCTACAGATGTTTCACCGAACTTATTTTCCTGCACTCTACAGCATTTTGTTTCTAGGGCTTTACGTATGGCTGTCATGTCTCGCGCTCTGGTCAGGCTCTCCGGCTGAGAGCGTTCTTTCCTATCTCCTCCTGTCCCTGGCAGTGCCACGGTGCCCACATACGAACGCTAGACTGCTGCTCACCTGCCTCTGCCTTCTCCTGTCATGTCCCTCGGTCCTGTGCGGGGCACGCTCACTTGTGAGGCCCGCTCTGTCCTCCTCCTGCCCATTCCTCTTGGCGCACGCGTCCCGCCTCCTAGGGCATGCGCTTTGACTCTTTTAAATTTTAAAGGGCCAGTGCACCAATAATTGGTGCTTTGCAGAATCAATCCCTATTTAGTTCTGGCACTTCCTGCGGCTCGCGGACGGATCTTTGTGCCCTAGTTGCCAAGAGAAAGCGTATTTTGTGTCTAGCCGTGTATTTGTTCCCCTGCCACGTATACTGACCTTGCTCCTGTGCCACCTGCCTTCTGACCTCCTGCTTCGTGACTAGTGATGAGTGGCATTGGCCGCATTCGAATTCGCGATATTTCGCGAATATATAGACAAATATTCGTCCTATATTCGCAAATTTCGCGTATTCATTATATTTACATATTCGCATATTCGAGGAAGAAAACAGTGAGGGGGTGGGCAACTTTACTATTGGTTGCTAGGGATGTTTTTGATAACCTCTGAAAAGTGTATTTGCATCAATCTAATTGGCCCACAAGTGAAAAGAAGGAATATGCAAATATTCACATATGCTCATATGCGGTGAATATTCATAATTTCGAATAAATATAGCGAATAAATTCGCAATATTCGCGAATTTGCGATATTTGTGATAAAAATTCGAAATGCAAATATTTCGCACCCAATCACGCCCAATCGTGACCTTACCTTGCTGCATTGTCCTGACCTCCTGCCTGTCCTGACTACGTCTGGGTCTCATCCTACCTGTGCCACGTTATACCTCGGCTGTCTGTGGGGATGAGTTGTATCAGGGGTAGCAACCTGGGTGCCGCCTGCCACAGCAAGTCCATCCCACTTTACAGCGGGCTCTGGTGAAAACCAGCGGCACCTTAGACTCCACTCCCTGGTACAGCCCAAGCCATCTTCCTCTACAGGACAGTGGATCCACCTACCAGAGCCGTTACAGTAAGATCCGGCCATGGATCCCGCCAAGGTACCTTTGCCCAGTGTCTGAACTGTAACACTCAAACTTCTGAAGACAGGAACCCCGGTGGATGTGGATCCGCTGGACCTGTGTGGCAGATGACTCGGACCGTACCAGGGAGCGGAGTCTAAGGTGGTTTTCACCAGAGCCCACCGCAAAGCGGGATGGACTTGCTGTGGCAGGTGGCACCCAGGTCGCTACCCCCGGCACGGCTCGACCACACAGGTGGCTGAGGAGATGCGAGGCACAGGAGGGATAAGGCAGCTCATAGTCTGGATAGCATAAGGTCAGCGCAGGCGGCACAGTAGCGTAGTCAAAGCGAAGCAGGAGCTCAGTAGGCAGGCGGCAGAGGAGCAAGGTCAAGTCACAAGAGCAAGAGATCTGATACACGGCAAGGCAATAAAGAGGAACGCTTTCTCAAAGGCACAAGGCAACAAAGATCTGGCAGGGAACTGAGGAGGGTGGAGGTATTTATAAATAAGCCACAGGTGGATTACACTAATGAGCGTACTGGCCCTTTAAATCTTAAAGCCCCGGTGCACGTGCGCCCTAGGGAACGGGGACACGCGTGCCGGAGCTGAGAGGCAGTCCCGCGATGTGAGTCCCAGCCCCGTCAGCAGCAGAAGGTAAGGGGACCATGCGCTCACGTCCAGCGTGTGAGGCCGGAGCGCATAACGTAACAGTACCCCCCCCCCTTGGTCTCCCCCTCCTTTTACGAGAGAGAAAACTCCTCAGAAGGTCACGGTCAAGGATATTCTCCTCAGGCTCCTCCCAAGATCTCTCCTCAGGACCGTAACCCTCCCAGTCGACCAAAAAGAATTGTTTACCTCTCACAATTATTGCAGCAAAAATCTGTTTAACTTTGTAGACATCAGATGAGCCGGAGACAAGTGTGGGGACAAGATTCTTCTGAGAGAACTGGTTTATGACAAGAGGCTTGAGGAGAGAGACGTGGAAGGAATTGGGAATACGTAGCGTAGCATGTAGATGGAGTTTGTAGGAGACAGGATTGATCTTTTGTAGAATCTGGAAGGGACCAAGGTAGCGGGGACCGAGCTTATAACAGGGGATCTTGAAGCGGATGTACTTGGATGAAAGCCACACCATGTCACCAGGAGAGAAGGACGGAGGAGGTCTTCTACCTTTATCCTCTTGCACCTTCATGCGTAAAGAAGCCTGGTGCGACTGTCGGGTCTGTTGCCAGATGGTGGAGAAGTCACGGACCAGTTCATCAACAGCAGGCACACCGGAGGAGACTGGGAGAGGAAGAGGAGAACGGAGATGGAGTCCGTAGACAACAGAAAAGGGGGACGACCTCGTGGACTCGGAATCCTTATGATTATATGATAATTTAGCCCAGGGGAGAAGGTCGATGCAATCATCTTGGCGAGCTGAAACAAAATGCCGAAGATAAGTCTCAAGGATTTGATTAACAAGCAGTAGCGGTAAAAAGGAATCTGATCCTGGCGCTCACCCGTGCGGCTGCTGAGGAATTAAGTCAGGAGCCAGTGATAAAGTAAAATAAATACTTTATTTAAGACTATGCAGGGACTACGCGTTGCGAGGGGACACACTACCCTCTTCCTCAGGTCCAATCGTGAAGGGCTAAGGGGCTGGGCTTCCATTTAAAGGAAAAAAGCCCGTGAAAATGTGTGCTCATTGTCAGAAATCAAACACGGTGGTGCATAAAGTTACAATCATATACATAATGATCGCAGGAAATACAAGCATCAGGGGCACAGATTGTTACAAAAACCCCGTTAAGGTCAGAAGCAACTTTGAATACATTATATCTACTTATGCGCCACACATTGGGCAGAGGTGCTGTACTTCAGCATGCACCGGAGACTCCAATGGTGTAGAGACGCGGACAGACGGCACGGCAGGGACAAACCTCTGGATGGGAGACGTCAGGGCTCGTGGTCCGAGCCTCTTTTGGCCAGGATATTTCAAGGTGGGTAAGTGGTCCACTGAGAAAGGGCCTACAAATTTTAGGGGAGTACAGATGCCTACAGCTGACTAGAGGACTGGAATCTTAACAGATGAGTTATGTTGCCTCATTTAGACCCCTAGGATGAAGTGTCTGAAGAGAGTAGATCCAAAACATCTCTTTTTTATTGAGTGTCGCAGACCTGTTGTCCGCACCGGTGGGGATCTGCTCGATTGGTGTGATGGTAATTGGATTTGGGACGTCCTTGTGGTAGATACTAGTGTGCCTGGATAGGCTGTGGAGGATAAATCCTTTTCTTATATTTGTCCTGTGCTGGTTTAGGCTTATATGTAAAGGTTGTGTGGTCCGGCCAATGTATTGTTTGCCACACATACAATTTATCAAATAGATGACATAGGATGATTGACAGGTCATGTGTGATTTAAGGTGGAACGTGGCACCTGTGGCTGTACTTTTAATGGTTGATTGTTTATGACAAATGGTGGTGCAGCATAAACATCTGGGGTGGCTGCATTTAAAGGCACCATTCGGGGCCATGGTGTTAAAGGCACCCACTTTCTGTTTTTCGGCTTGATGCTTCTTCTTCTTCCCACGGCTAGGGGCAATCAGGTTACGTAGAGTAGGAGCCCTACGGTACGTGAACCTCGGTTTGTCTGGAAGTATTCCGAGGAGGTGGGGATCTGATTTCAGAATGTTTCAGTGTTTGTTTATGATTTGTTGTATTATTCTGAGACCTCCAGAATATGTGGTGATGAAATTCAGGGTTGGGTTGTTTTTCTCAGTCTTCACCTGTTTTCTTTTAATGGGGCCAGGAGATCTGGGTGTTGGTGTAATTTCATTCCCTTTTGTTTCTAAAGAGTGGACTGAGAAGATGCCAGTATCCGCCATTGTTCGTATGGGGTGAGCCACCCGAGAAGAGGACTCCACTTCAGGGACCGGTAAGCAATCTTCCTGAGTAAGTTTAAGTTTGAGCATCATTTTTTAGACATGAGATACAAGACACCAGTCAAGAAAAAAAATCACCAAAAAAATCACCAACTTCTTTCCAACAAAAACCCAAAAAAGAAAACTAGAAGAGGCGGAAGGGGAGGAGCTAAAAGAACAGAACGCAAAAATCATAAGGAAACAGTGGTCCCCCCCCCCCCCCCCACACACACACACACACAATAAACGCAGCTAACATTTTGGAGACTGGATCTACAATTAAGATTTTTAATCTATCCAGTCATATTTTGAATTCAGGTGAAAACCTGCTTTTGCAAAAGGGTTTAGCATACTGCCCCCACAACAACTTCGACAAATTTGGGCTATTCTTGGACCTACATGGGTTCACAAGACGCCTGACGTTACAACGTCATTTTGCACTTACCACCAAAAATCCCACACCAGAGATTGAGGAGATACCACTACCTGGGATACATCCGGATGTAAAAATCAAAAGTAAATTTTACCCCATCAACAGCCAGGGGCACTTTCTTAAGACATTTCACAATCTGGTGGCCAATGAGTTCCGGACCCTGCCGGACAGGACTCCCTGTCTATCCCAAGAGGGAAAACTGACTCCAGTGGAACTCAGAGCCCTGAAATCCCTGAAAGAGAACTCAAACAATGTGATCCGCCCAGCGGATAAGGGAGGGGGGATCGTGATACAGGATCTGGAGGACTACCACAAGGAGGCGATGAACATCTTGGGAGACACTGCATATTACCAACAAGTACAGTCAGACCCCTTTCCACAACTACAACAGAAAATATCCACCCTGGTTAATGAAGGTTTACAGGAGAAGGTGATCACCAAGAAGGAGAAGAAATTTCTCCTCATATCTAGTCCCAGTGTACCATACTACTACCACCTACCCAAGGTACACAAAAATGAACAATGTCCCCCAGGGAGACCGATTATTTCGCCACCAGCAACATGTCCCAATAATTGGACCTAATATTGCAGCCTTATGTAAAAAAGCTGCCTAGTTACCTGAAGAACTAAGACGATTTGATTACCATCCTGAAGAACCAGGTGTGGGAGGACGATATGGTACTGGTGACAATGGATGTCACAGCGCTGTACACTAATATTAGGCACGATCTGGGCCTTGCAAGTACTTTATCATACTTGGAAGGGGACACACGGGTTCCCCCGACACAGGTCTCCTTTCTTATGGACTGCCTCAAGATAATATTGAGAACAACTTTTTTACTTATGACGGCAAGACATACCATCAGACAAGAGGAACAGCGATGGGGACCCGTGTGGCCCCATCCTACGCCAACCTCTTTATGGGGTGTTTTGAGGGAAACTTCATTACCTCCAACCCCCTTTTTTCTAAACACGTGTCTATATACTGTAGGTATATAGGTGATTTGTTTTTTCTTTGGAGGGGGAACATTGATTCCATCTCCACCCTGGTGCAGCAAATTAATGAGAACACCCGGAGTATCAAGTTGACCCCCAATATCTCCAAAACATCCATAGAGTTCCTGGAGTTACTGATAACTCACACTGAGAAACATATCATCACGTCCACGTTTTTTAAACCAGTGGACTCAAACAGCTATATTCCTTTCCAGAGTGGACATCACAAAAAATGGAAACGGAATATTCCGTATGGCCAATTCCGCAGGATCAGGAAAAATTGCGTTGAGGATAAAACCTTCAAAGAACAAGCCGAAGTCCTGAAAGGCCGTTTCCGTGAAAAGGGTTATCCCGAGCAGCTGGTTAGGGATGCATATCAGAGAACCCTTAAACTTACTTAGAATAATACAACAAATCATAAACAAACACTGGAACATTCTGAAATCAGATCCCCACCTCCTCGGAATACTTCCAGACAAACTGAGGTTCACGTACCGTAGGGCTCCTACTCCCACCTACGTAACCTGATTGCCCCTAGCCGTGGGAAGAAGAAGAAGCATCAAACGGAAAAACAGAAAGTGGGTGCCTTTAACACCATGGCCCCGAAGAATGGTGCCTTTAAATGCGGCCACCCCAGATGTTTAGGCTGCACCACCATTTGTCATAAACAATCAACCATTAAAAGTACAGCCACAGGTGCCACGTTCCACCTTAAATCACGCATGACCTGTCAATCATCCTATGTCATCTATTTGATAAATTGTATGTGTGGCAAACAATACATTGGCCGAACCACACAACCTTTACATATATTCCTAAACCAGCACAGGACAAATATAAGAAAAGGATATCTCCTCCACAGCCTATCCAGGCACACTAGTATATACCACAAGAACGTCCCAAATCCAATTACCATCACACCAATCGAGCAGATCCCCACCGGGGCAGACAACAGGTCTGCGACACTCAATAAAAAGAGATGTTTTGGATCTACTCTCTTCAGACACTTCCTCCTAGGGGTCTAAATGAGGCAACAGAACTCATCTGTTAAGATTCCAGTCCTCTAGTCATCTGTAGGCATCTGTACTCCCCTAATATTTGTAGGCCCTTTCTCAGTGGACCACTTACCCACCTTGAAATATCCTGGCCAAAAGAGGCTTGGACCACGAGCCCTGACATCTCCCATCCAGAGGTTTGTCCCTGCTGTGCTTAAACAGCGGCATGGCGGGCCATCTGTCCGCAGCTCTACACCATTGGAGTCTCCCGTGCATGCTGACATACAGCACCTCTGCCCAATGTGTGGTGCAGAAGTAGATATAATGTATTCAAAGTTGCTTCTGACCGTAACGGGGTTTTTATAACAATCTGTGCCCCTGATGCTTGTATTTCCTGCGATCATTATGTATGATATGTATATGATTGTAACTTTATGCACCACTGTGTTTGATTTCTGACAATGAGCACAAATTTTTGCAGGCTTTTTTCCTTTAAATGGAAGCCCAGCCTGAGGAAGAGGGGTGCGTGTCCCCTTGCAACGCGTAGTCCCTGCATAGTCTTAAATAAAGTGTTTCTTTTACTTTATCACCAGCTCCTGACTTAATTCCTCAGCAGCCCCACGGGTGAGCGCCAGGATCAGATTCCTTTTTACCGCTACTGCTTGCTACACACAGACCGTCCTGCCGGATGGGAGGATCCGGGCTGCACACCGTGGACTTCCACCTACCCACACCAGTTGGGCTCCTACAGCGACTACAGGTGTTATGCTCTCAGCATAACGTCACTAGGTGAGTGCATTACAAATGTATGTTTAACCTGCCATAGTGATTGAGGATAACGGCACATAGACAGGCGCATTGTCCCCTTTTTTGTCTTTCATACTTTACTGCAAGGATTTGATTAACCCTCTCCACCTGACCATTGGACCGAGGGTGGTAGGCCGAGGAGAAGTCCAGATTGATGTCCAGACGGTTACAAAGGGCTCGCCAGAACTTAGAGACAAACTGCACACCTCGATCTGAAATGATATGCTGAGAAAGACCATGTAAACAAGACATGCAACAAGAAGTACTTAGCCGGCTGCTGGGCAGAAGGAAGACCTGGTAGAGGAATGAAATGAGCCATCTGAGAAAACTGATCTACAACGACCCAGATGACAGGATTATCATGAGAAGGTGGGAAATCAGTGATGAAATCCATGCCGATATGGGACCAGGGAGTCTCTGGAATGGGTAAAGGCTGTAAGAGTCCTGCAGGTCTTTGTCGTGGAGTTTTGTCACGGGCACATGTTTCACAGGACCGAACAAAATCAGAAACATAACGTTCAAGATGGGGCCACCAGTAGTGCCAGGAAATAAGAAGTAGAGTCTTGCGTATTCCAGGATCTCCTGCTGTCAAGGAAGAATGACCCCATTTCAGGACCTTGCGTCTCAATCAGGCAGGCACAAAGAATTTTTCCGGAGGAACTTGCTGAATCTCGGCAGGAGCGTCAGGAATCAAACGGTCAGGAGGAATAATATGCCTATGCGTGGAGTCCAAACCAATGATGTCAGAGGTCCTGGAGAGAGCATCAGCCCTGATATTCTTGTCTGCTGGACAGAAGTGAATGAGGAAGTTGAACCTAGCAAAGAACAGTGACCATCTTGCCTGGTTGGGGTTCAAACGCTGAGCAGAGACTGAAGGTATAGAAGATTCTTATGATCGGAGTAGATGCTGACCGGATGAGAAGAACCTTCCAATAAATGTTGCCATTCCTCCAAAGCTAGCTTGATAACGAGGAGTTCACGATCTTCAATGGAGTAATTCCTCTCAGCAGGGGAGAATGTCTTGGAGAAGAACCCACAAGTTATAACTCTTGCCCTTGGTGTTTTTTTTTTTGAGTGAGAATGGCACCTGCTCCAATAGATGAGGCATCAACCTCCAAAGCAAAGGGCCTCTCCAGATCAGGTCTTGTAAGCACAGGAGCAGAGGCAAACGCAGACTTTAAACGGGAGAAGGCCTCTAGGATTAGATGCCTTTTTAGTGAGAGCCACAATAGGAACAACAAAGGATGAAAAATGTGGGATAAACTGACGATAATAGTTAGCGAATCCCAGAAAGCGTTGAATAGCACGTGGGCCCGACAGACGAGGCCAATCCAATACTGCAGGCAACTTATCTGGATCCATCTGCAGGCCCTGAAGAGAGACATTGTAGCGAAGAAACAGAAGTATAGATTTCTCGAACAGGCATTTCTCCAGTTTGGCGTAGAGATGATTCTTCTGTAGTCCCTGAAGAACCAGACGAACATGAGTACGATGCTCCTCTAGGTTGGAAGAGAAGATCAGGATGTCATCTAGGTATACGACAACACAGGTGTAGAGAAGATCAGGGAAGAGATCATTGATGAAAAAACTCTTGAAAAACGGCTGGAACATTGCAGAGACCAAAAGGCATTACAAGATACTCAAAATGTTCATCCCGAGTATTGAAGGCCGTTTTCCATTCAGCTCCCTTGCGGATATGAATGAGTTTATACACACCACGTAAGTCCAACTTGGAGAAGACCTTGGCACCATGTAGACGGTCAAAAAATTCTGAGATAAAAGGTAGAGGGTAACGGTTCTTGACCTTGATTTTGTTAAGTCCTCTGTAGTCAATGCATGGACGGAGTGAGCCATCCTTCTTTCCTACAAAGAAGAAACCTGCTCCAGCAGGAGAAGAGGACTTACGGATAAATCCCTTTTGGAGATTCTCCTGGATATACTCAGCCATGGCTTTTGTCTCAGGAACTGATAGAGGGTATATCCTTCCATGAGGAGGAGTGGTACCAGGCAGAAGATCAATAGGGCAGTTGTAAGAACGATGTGGAGGCAGAGACTCTGGCTGTTTCTTGCAGAAAACATCAGAGAAATCTTGGTAAGGTGGCGGCGGAAACAACTTTACGCAGAACAGGTTGGAGGCAAAAATTTTGACAGGATTGTCCCAGCAAATTATTTCTCCAGTTCTCCAATCCAGTTGCGGGGAATGGCGTTGCAGCCAAGGAAAGCCAAGAAGAATCTCAGAAGTACAGTGTGGCAGAACATAGAATTCAATCTTTTCTTTATGCGATACTCCCATTTGCATGATGAGAAATTCAGTACAGAAGTGAACCTTACAGTCCAGATTTTGTCCATTAACAGAGGAGATGAACAAGGGCTTGGCAAGCCGAGTAAGGGGAAGATGATACTTGTGGACTAAAGCCGCATCAATAAAGTCACCTGCTGATCCAGAATTAAAAAATTCTGTAGCGCTGAAGGAAGACTTGGCTGAAGAGAAGACAAGTACAGGAATAGTTAAAGGGGTACTACCGTGCTGACAACTTATCCCCTGTCTAAAGGATAGAGGATAAGTTGCCTGATCGCACGGGGTCCCGCTGCTGGGGACCCCCGAGATCTCGCACGCAGCACCACACTCTCATCAGGCCCTGGAGCGAACATTGCTCCGGGTCTGATGACTGCCGATCACGGGGCTGGAGTATTGTGACGTCACAGCTCAGCCCCATGTGACTTGTCCGCCCCATGTGACAGCTGTCTTGCCCCCTGCCATAGACTTGCATTGAGGGGCGGAGCGTGATGTCACACGGGGGCGAAGCTGTGACATCACGATCACCGACCCGTCATCGGAACCGGAGCGGATGTTCGCTCCGGGGCCTGATGAGAGCGGGGTGCTGCGTGCGAGATCGCGGGGGTCCCCAGCGGCAGGACCCCACGCGATCAGGCAACTTATCCCCTATCCTTTAGATAGGGGATAAGTTGTCAGCACGGTAGTTCCCCTTTAAGCGTGGAGAGGTAGTATTCACACCCAGGGACACCTCTCCCATGTACCCTAGGTGCGGGCGAACTGTACAGTCCTTGAGAAAGTGCTCCGAGCTAGCACAATACAAACACAAATTGTCATTGCGTCATCATGACCTCTCCTGTTGTGTAAGACGAGAACGATCTCCTTGTATAACCTCTTCGTCATGAGGTGCAAGAAACTGAAGAGGTGGACGTTGAAACACGGGTGTCAGGGGGGTAAATTGGAAGATACTGGATCACCACTATCCCAAAGGGGTGTAGCCCAGGCCAGGGCTTTTCCGGACAGTAGACTAATGACAAAGGCCACCTTCGTATGTTCCATCGGAAACAGTTCAGACATGAGTTCCAGGTGCATGGAGCATGTAACAAAGCCTCAGCACAACTTTGAATCCCCATCATACTTGGAAGGCAAAGGCAGGCTCAGCTGGGAACCAGAAGACACTGCAGGAGCTGGAGGTGGAAGTGGGCCAGATTGTGGTACCTGCTGCTTTTGCAAGGCCAAAAGCTGTTGCATCATGGCTGAAAGTTGAGAAAATTTCTGTGCCTTTCGGGCCAACTGCTGCGACTGACGTACCACAACGGAGGGAGGATTTGCAACTTCAGGCAGGGGTACCTCAGTGGGATCCATGGCCGGATCTTACTGTAACACTCACGTTTCTGAAGACAGTGGATGTGGATCCGCTGGACCTGTATGGCAGATGACTCGGACAATACCAGGGAGCAGAGTCTAAGGTGCCGCTGCAACGCTCCCGCTGTCTTCCAAGAATTCGTAAATGACATCTTCTGAGATCTGTTGTACCCCTGTGTAGTTGTCTACCTGGATGATATTCAGATTTTTTCTCCAATTTTGGAGGCTCATCGCGTCCATGTCTGTCTGGTCCTTCAGCGTCCCTGAGAGAATCATCTGTATGCCAAGCTTGCGAAATGCCTCTTTGAGAAATCAAGTCTTCCATTTCTTGGATAAATTGTCTACCACCAGGGTCTACAGATGGATCCTGCCAAGCTTTCTGCGGTTATTAACTGGCTACGTCCTTCTGGTCTATGGGCTATTCAACGATTTTTGGGCTTTGCCAATTACTACTGTCAATTCATTCCACACTTTTCTTTCTTGGTTGCCCCAATTGTAGCCCTCACCAAAAAGAATGGCAACCCCAAGAACTGGTCTCCTGAGGCAGAAGAGGCCTTCTCTCGGTTAAAATCTGCCTTCGCTTCTGCACCTGTTCTCACAAGACCTGACCCTGAAAAGCTGTTGGAAGTAGATGCATCTTCCATGGGAGCTGGTGCAGTTTTAATTCAGAAGACCCCCAAAGGCAAGAATATGACCTGTGGGTTTTTCCAAGACCTTTTTGCCTGCAGAGAGGAATTATACTATTGGCGATTGGGAACTCCTCGCTATAAAACTTGCCTTAGAAGAATGGTGTCATCTTTTGGAGGGTTCCACACATCTAGTCAGCATCCTTACGGACCACAAGAACCTTTTGTATCTTCAGTCTGCTCTACGTCTTAATCCTCACCAGGCAAGATTGTCGCTCTTCTTCTCCAGGTTCAATTTGTTAATTCCCTTCCGTCCTGCCGACAAGAAAATCAGAGCTGATGCATTCTCCAGGTCCTCAGATGTGGTTGGATAGGATTCCACTCCTTGCCATATTATTCCACCCGAGTGTCTAGTTACTATAGCACCTTCAGTCCTTCAGCAAGCTCCAACAGGAAGATCCTTTGTGCCACCTCTATTGAGACACAGAGTGCTAAGTTGGGGTCATTCTTCCTTGGTAGCAGCCCATTCCGGAGTGCGGAAGTCTTTTCAGTTAATCTCTTGGCATTATTGATAGCCCACCCTCAAATGTTCCTATGCTACTTGTGATCGAGACAAGACTCCTTGGCAGAGACTTGTTGGCCTTCTACAGCCTCTTCCTATTCTGAACACTCCTTAGTCGCAAATCGCTATGGACTTTATCACCGATCTGCCCCCATCCTATAACAATACGGTCACCTGGGTGGTGGTCGATCGGTTCTCCAAGATGGCTCATTTTATTCCATTGCCCGATTTACCATCTGCTCCACAACTGGCCAAACACTTCCTTCACCATATCTTCCACTTACATGGTCTCCCGTCTCACATCGTCTCGGACTGCGGGGTGCAATTTGTCTCTAAGTTCTGGCGAGCTTTATGCTCTCGTCTAAAAATCAAGTTGGATTTCTCTTCTTCCTATCACCCTCAATCCAATGGGCAAGTCGAGAGAGTTAATCAAGTTCTGGAAGAATTTCTTCATCATATTGCTTTGGACTTACAGGACGACTGGGTCGATCTTTTACTCTGGGCGGAATTCTCATACAATCATAGAGACTCTGAGGCCACAAAGTCTTCTCCATTCTTTGTCATTTACGGACTCCATCCTCGCCCTCCTCTTCCTCTTCCAGTCACCTCGGGTGTCCCAGCTGTTGATGAACTAGTTTGGGATTTCACGTGCATCTGGCAACAGACTCATCGCTCCCTGATTCAAGCCACCTCTCGTATGAAATCCCAAGTGGATAAAATCCTCCTCCATCTTTCTCTCCCGGTGATAAGGTCTGGTTATCCTCCAAATTTATCCAGAGGATTTGGCCCGGAAGAGAGATCTTGGGAGCCAGAAGAGAATATCCTGGACTGTGACTTAATTTGGTACATATCAAGTCCCAGAAAGAGGGGGAGACCCAAGGGGGGGGGGGGGGTACTGTCATGTCTCATGCTCCGGTCGGGCTCTCCGTCCGGGAGCGTTCTCTCCTATCTCCTCCAGTCCCTGGCAGTACCGCGGTTTGCATCGAGGGATGCTCCCGAATGCGAACCCTTGACTGCCGCTCACCTGCCTTTGCGAGCCCCGCTCTGTCCTCCTCCTGCCCGTTCCTGTCAGCATGTAGGTCCCTGCCTACTAGGGCGCACGCGCGCCAACTCTTTTAAATTTAAAGGGCTAGTGCACCAATAATTGGTGCTTTGCAGAATCAGTCCCTATTTAGTTCCGGCACCTCCTACGTTTTGCTGACGGATCTTTGTGCCCTAGTTGCCAAGAGAAAGTGTATTTTGTGTCTAGTCTTGCTGTGTATCTGATCCCCTGCTACGTATACTGACCTTGCTCCTGTGCCACCTGCCTTCTGACCCCCTGCTTCATGACCTGACCTTGCTCCTGTGATGCCTGCCTTCTGACCTCCTGCTTTGTGACCTGACCTTGCTGCATTGCCGCCTGTCCTGGCCTCCTGCCTGTCCTGACTACGTCTGAGTCTCATGCTACCTATGCCAGGTTTTCACTTGGCTGCCTGTGGGGACGAGTCATCTCAGTGGTAGCAACCTGGTTGCCGCCTGCCGCAGCAAGTCCATCCCGCTTTGCGGCAGGCTCTGGTGAAAACCAGGAGCACCTTAGACTCCCCTCCCAGGTACGGCCCAAGCCACCTTCCTCTACGGGTCAGTGGATCCACCTACCACAGTCATTACAATGGTACTTTGATGTTCTGAAATTCTGATTTTAATCATTCTGCTCGTCTGCCCTACATACCTCATCCCAGAGGGGCACTGAAGTAGGTATATTACATTTTCACTGGTACATCTGTAATAACCCTTCACTGGAATTGTGTGGCCATTTTTGGGGTGATAGATATTTTCCCCTTTTATTATTCCATTACATTGCATGCATGAGAGGCTAGCAAACATACCTTTTTTAACACTAGACAAAAACCTTTGTTCACTCTTCTTTTTAACAGCTATATCTCCTCTAACCAGTTTATCTCCAATCGTCTTCCCTTTAGTGTGAACAAAAAGGAGGGGTTCCCGGAACAAGGTGGCATATTTTGGGTTGGACCTCAATAAACCCCAATATTTATGCACTACCTGTCGAATCATAGGGATGTGTCTATCATATGTACCTGTGAACATGGTGAGATTACACACCCGTTTCTCTTTAGGTTTAATTTTAATCAGTTCTTTTCTGTCTGTGGTTAGCCGGGAGAGTAGGGGTATAGGGGTGTTGCCCATTGGTTGCAAAGCCTGTAGGTCCTGAACCCAGAGAACTCTAGGTACATCCCATGACATTATCACATGACCCAGGAAGGTCCTAAAAATTTATACAACCTCTATATACATATTGTACAATATTAAGAAACACATTTATACGAGGCGAACAAGGGGCAAGCCCTGCAGGAGAGCCCTGTGGAATGGAGGGACTCTAACTGAGGGGACTTAAGACAGGGACAGGACAAGGTCTTGTACCTGGACACCACAAACCCCCTTACTTAAGATGAGTCATCCTTGACGTAGGTCCCCTTTGAGGGATGGAATGGCCATAGGGCCGGATGCAGTCCTGAAGCATTAAAGGGGTATTCCAGGATTTTTTTTTTATTTGACTATGCTACAGGGGCTGTAAAGTTAGTGTAGTTCATAATATAGTGTCTTTACCTGTGTGTGACGTTTTTCTCACAATTCTTATGTGATTTTCACCCCAATATTTATTTTTAACAGCATACAAAATGACTGCTGTCTCAGATTTTTCCCAGCTTGCAATGCGGTCGAGACCTGACTCACTAGTCAGCTGATGACAGGGAGCCTGTATGCTTCAATGGGTGGAGAGAGCAATCTACAAGTAATGTAACAGCTGGAGGCACCCTGATTGAAAACCACAGGTCTGCAGCTCCTTTATGTTTCAATGGGTGGGGTGGCTGATGTGTGGGAAGGAGGAAAATGGAATCATGGGATTTGTAGGCAAACAAGAAAACTGAAAACAGGAAATACAAGTTCACAAATGTGGTGTCCCGACACCGTATTTCATACTGTGCCTTTGTTTATTAGTCCCCAAAGTCAGAGTCCCTAGGACTAGCGGGGTTCGCTTCCCTAATTAACCCCTAGTCACCCCTTAGTAACTTGATATTTATGAATATTATCTATGTAAATATATGTATATGGTGTTACTCACTTTTTTTTTGCGTCGCAGGACCTGCGGGTCATGTGACACGGTACAGAACTCTATGGTTTGCTAAAGGATCTTTGGTGGTTCTAGTCAGGTGATCACCCACAATCCTTTGTAACGGTGAGTGACAGCTGCATGGACCAATCTAAAACGGCTCAGCCTCTGCCCATATAAGGGAGCTGCGGCCATTAATCTCTCTCTTTTCCTCGTGGGGTGCTGATGAGGTAGGATCTGCGTAGTTGTCATCGGCAACCACTAGGCCAAAGCCTTGTGGCCTCGGCCATAATCCAAATTGTGAGTTGCTGCAATCCCCGCAAATCTCCGCAAGATCACTGGACCTAAACAAACCTCGAAATCCAGCGGATCTATGCAATCCAATTCTCCTACTCCAAAGAGAGCTTACTGGTCCCAACCGACTGTCAGTCATTGCCGGGCTGTATATATAGACTCTGTTATCTGGACTGTTACCGTTACTGCATGTACAGAAAATCTTCAGTAAAGTTTCTACAAGTTTTTCAGTTCAGCACCGGTTGTGGACAATCCATTATTCTACACTCACCTATCGCTCTTGGGAAGGGTGGCGATAGGCCCAGCATTACCTCAGAGTTTTAACCCTTGTCACCCTGGCATCACGAGTGACAAGGGTTAACAGCGCCCTTTATAATTCAAGAACCGCAAAACCCCAACTACCCTATACCCCCACCAAGGCCCCACACAAAAAGCTAGCCACAGTGTTATGGTAATCTCACAGCATAGCCATTTAGCCCCAAGACAAGAACAGATCCTTCCTAAGCATGTCCATTACTGTCTGCCAGGTACATACTAAAATCACCTTATGCTGGACAACCCCTTTAATACAAATGTCCAAGTGCAGGCTGGTAATAATAAGAATGAAGAAAAAATATATAGAGTCTCTGTGCATATAGATAATGTCCATACATGCTCTAAAACTGATACATGAACAGAATTGTTGGGAGTTTGTTCACGAACAGGATAGCACCTGAACAGAATATAATATCATTTAAAGACAGGATAATACTAATACTTACTCACGAACAGGATCATCTTAATTCTTATTCACAAACAGGATAAACTGGACAGGATGAGTATAATTTTATATCCTGGGGTGTCTCCATTTTACCTTAATTTATGAGACTATGCACAAAATGTTATTTTATCCTAGCTATAACATCTGTCTACAGCTGACAATTTTATTGACATATAACATTTGACTGAAAGATAGACATTTGACTATAAAATCTCTAACTAGTACTTGACTTGGAATATGTATAATGACTGTAATGCTTCTACATACTGCAATTAATCTCACTGTTACCTTTTTATTGACATACATTTGATATAATACCACACATTATTTCCTTTTGTTATACACTCACATAGGATTCTTCTGTAGGAATCTCGGCCCAGGATCCCCAAGTCCTGTGGTGAGGGGATAGTCTCACCGGTGATGATGTCGCTGATGTCCCTGGTGATGCCCCTTTCGGGGTAGCTGGCCACTCGTCATCCTCTGGTAGCGGAGGCAGGTTGCAGGCCTCCTCGGCCCA
Source organism: Hyla sarda (assembly GCF_029499605.1). Classification (NCBI taxonomy): domain Eukaryota; kingdom Metazoa; phylum Chordata; class Amphibia; order Anura; family Hylidae; genus Hyla; species Hyla sarda. The sequence continues at coordinate 55,531,644 of NC_079195.1, forward strand.
AAGGGACAACTGCTGCAAGCAGTCAGCAAGTTCTTGGAAGAGTTGCGCTGCGGCCGCCTCACATGTTGCGGTAGGCTCCGCCATCTCCGTACACCTCGCTGCCATCTCCGGACTGTAGAGATCTGGCCGCGTGGCTTCTTATATATGAAGCTTCCACAAGATTGCCGCCATCCGGAAGGACGTCCTCGTTGCAGCACTGACTTCCTGTCCCCCGGCAAACACAAGCAAAAGATAACAGTTCCACTTTGGCATAGGAACAGTTACACAATGTCAACTCCCAGGGGCGGGACGCATACCAGCGCGGGACATTTTGGTGCGCTTCTCAGGTTCTACTTTAACCCCTTCAGGTACAGTCTGCCACGGAGCACGTAGCATGGCTTCGTTCCTGATTTTACACATGGCCACAATACAGCATTCTTCACCTCCCCCCTTACTTTTTCCTGCGCCCCGGCTAAGCACAATTTCAGCAATAAAGTCCTGTACACTTTTGAGCGCAATTTCAATCGCTACTTGCGATACTTCTGGACAGTTCATAAAACACATTCCTGCATAGGGGGAGGACTACGGCTCTTGCAATAATGGTATACACCCGTGTTTCATTGTGGGTGGTCAGGGTAGCAAAGTTATTAAAGGCACACACCCATATCCTGTTGGTAGGATGCCAAAAGTCTTGTGGTGAACTGGGAGAGTATTGGTATAGGGGTGTTGCAATGATGCTACAGGGTCTGGTGGTATTAACCCTTGGTTTGCCGTGACGCCAGGGTGGGGTTGTTTTGTATAGAAGGCCCTGCCGACAACCGGTCCACAAACGGCAGGATAATAAACAGAATGTTCACAGCAGGTTTTATGAGAGAACTGGAACTTTTACTGAACTTCTTATGCCAACAGTCTTTACAATTAAACAGTTTCTCTTGAAGTAACCGGGATGAAGGTTCCTCACAGGCTTTGCTGGGACTAATAGTCTTGAGACTTAAGCAGGCCACTGTGCTACTAATAATAGGATTTGAGTTGAATAGTAGTCACAAAGAATTTGTAGATGGAGCTTTATAACTCACGGTTTTAGTGGCTGCTGGTTCTGTAGGCTTTGGCCTAGTTGAGATGAATTGAAATATGCTGATTGTGCTTGGCTTAATGTCCAGGTACTAAGAGGGAGAATTTAGAGACTGCAGCCCTTTATATACTAGGGGGGCTGGACTAATCCCATTGGTTGCAAAGCCTGTAGGTCCTGAACCCAGAGAACTCTGGGTACATCACATGACAGTATTTTACCCAAATATCCTTGGTAAAATGAGGGTGCGTGTGTGTGCATGCGTATACCCCGATACACCCCCAGGAAAGGCAGGGGTAGAGAGGCCGTCACTGCCCACTTCTCTCCCCCTGCCTTTCCTGGGGTCTAGAGCCCTGCTGCCGCCACTTCTCTCCCACTGGCTATCTGCGCCGCTGCCCGTTCTCTCCCCCTGACAATGGCGGCACCCCATTGCCGGCACCGATAGCCAGGGGGAGAGAAGCGGCACCGGCAATGGGGCAGCGGCGCCGATAGCCAGGGGGAGAGAAGGGGCAATAATTACCTGTTGCCGGGATCGGGTCCGCGCTGCTTCAGGACTCCGGTGTGCATCCCATGCGTCATTGCTATGCACTGCATGGCACGGCACAATGATGAGTGACGTCATTGCGTCTCACAGCGCATAGCAACGACGCAGGGGACGCACACCGGAGGCCTGAAGCAGCGCGGACCCGACCCCGACAACAGGTAATTATACAACCGGGAATGGGGGAGGCAATGGGGCAGCGGCGCCGGCAATGGGTGCCGCCGCCCCTTCTCTCCCCCTGGCTATCGGTGCCGTTGCCCCTTCTCTCCCTCTGTCTGTCGGCGCCGCTGCCCCATTGCCGGCGCCGCTTCTCTCCCCCTGGCTATCGGCGCCGGCAATGGGACAGCGGCACCGATAGCCAGGGGGAGAGAACGGGCAGTGGCACCGATAGCCAGGGGGAGAGAAGGGCCGGCAGCAGGGCTCTAGACCCCAGGACAGGCAGGGGCAGAGAATCCGGCAGCGACGGCAGGTCTCTGCACCTGCAAAGCCGCTGCAGTTAATTGATTTAAAGCGCCCGCTTTAAATCATTGAACTGCAGCGGCTTATCGGCGTATAACACGCAGGTAGACTTTAGGCTAAAAATATTAGCCTAAAAAGTGCGTGTTATACGCCGATAAATACGGTAATAAGAAGCGGCTCTTGCAAAGGGAAGTATTCTGGATTACAGAACTTGAGACATTACAGCTGACAGAAGTAAATGAACTTTGTACTTTTGGTTAATTTTTGTAATACAGGTGAAATTTTTTATATTTATGTGGTTTTAAATTCAGAAAACTTGTATTGGGAATGTGTCTAATCTAGGTGTGTCAGGACATACATAGGAGGATTGATGTGAGGGATCTAGTACGCATGAGTAAGGGGGGTGGACTCCGAAACATCGCACATCAGATCCTGACTCTTTCTGATGTTTGAGGTGCTTCAGCTCTATGAAGTTTGTATGCTCTACATTTTTGTAAATCTAAAACTAAAATAAATAAGAAGACCGGATGGTCGTGAACTACAAAGAGATGTGAGTTTCTTTTCTATTTGTTTGCAAAATGACCCCTGCTATAGCAGAACTGTTATTTGCCCTAGGGTTGCGTGCAGAAAGTTTTGAGGGAGCAAATTGGTGGAGCTCCACATCTGGGATGTGATTATAATTGTTCACTTTAAGACTGAGAAATCATTATATATTATACCATGAGTGAACATACCCTTGTACTGCTGCAGGTGGCGCCAACAACATTTGTTTGTACTACGCAATGACAGTAAACCTTTCGGAAGCACAGGACGTAAACCAGTTTATACAATTACCTGTAAACAGTGTTACTGATCCCTTTTGGACAATGGAGTGCTTCAGAGCTGCCAGCGTGATCTATGTGGTCGCATTTACAACGAAAACATCCAGTTATGACCCCAAACACAGCATTACACAGTTTAAGCCATATTGCAAACGAAATGGTTGTGTCATAAATGATGAAGAAAATCCAGCAACAAAAGTTCTATTCACAAAGGAAAAGGGAACTGACAATCCACCGACGGCGCTGATATTATGCAAATATTTATATTGAAAACTTCTTCTGTTTGGGGAAATTTCTATAGTAAAGTCAGGGCAGATATTTATGAAGAGTACAAGCATTTATTACCGTAAGTAGCTGTCATCTAATGTCAGAATAAATCGATGATGTGGTTTTATGATGGTGTATTTGTATTCTTGTTTTATGTACAGAGATAAAATTCCAGGTTCCTGGACCTCACTGCAAAATCTGTAACAGTTGCCCTCCCCCAACTATTATATGGGGCAAAGCTGGAGAAAAGCTAGGTTTTCATTCACCTGGGGCAAAAATTCAGTTTGCTGTCCTAGTCCTGTTCTCAATCTTATTGAGGCCTATTGTAATTATATTGTTATTATAAGACTTAGTGAGTGGATTGTTGGTGCCCGTCTAGCACCAAGCACTTGGGGAACATATTGTCCTGCCAGAACACCAACCCCCCCCGCCCCCCCAAACCATACCTACCAATGTTTTAAGAATGGAAATGTAACCTTATAAAGGACCTGTAGGAATATGACCAGGCTGTGCAGTTCTCAAAGCACAGGATGAGAGTAAATGCTGTCGATGTACATGGGCGCAAACTAGATGCAGGGCAAACTGGGGCAAGTACTTGGTGAAACAGCAGTCCAGCATCAGTGAGAGACAGCCTGCTACAAGAGCTGCTCTATAGAGAGAGAAGAAACCTGTATCAAGAGCTGCAGCCTGCTACAAGTGCTTCTCTGTAGAGAGAGAAGCCTGTATCAAGAGCTGCAGCCTGCTACAAGAGCTGCTCTGTAGAGAGAGAAGAAGCCTGTATCAAGAACAGCAGCCTGCTACAAGAGCACCTCTGTAGAGAGAGAAGAAGCCTGTATCAAGAGCAGCAGCCTGCTACAAGAGCTGCTCTGTAGAGAGAGAAGCCTGCATCAAGAGCTGCTCTGTAGAGAGAGAGAGAAGAAGCCTGTATCAAGAACAGCAGCCTGCTACAAGAGCTGCTCTGTAGAGAGAGACTAAGCCTGTATCAAGAGCTGCAGCCTGCTACAAGAGTTCCTCTATAGATAAGAAGCCTGTATCAAGAGCTTCTCTGTAGAGAGAGAAGAAGCATGTATCAAGCCTGCTACAAGAGTTCCTCTATAGATAAGAAGCCTGTAACAAGTGCTTCTCTGTAGAGAGAGGAGTCTTTATCATGAGCTGCAGCCTGCTACAAGAGCTGCTTTGTAAAATGAGAGACAGTTTACAACACCGCTCAAAAATAATAAAGGGAACACTAAGATAACACATCCTAAATCTGAATGAATGAACTAATTTTATGAAATACTTTCGTCTTTACATAGTTGAATGTGCTGACAACAAAATCACACAAAAATTATCAATGGAAATCAAATGTATCAACCCATGGAGGTCTGGATATGGAGTCACACTCAAAATCAAAGTGGAAAACCACACTACAGGCTGATCCAACTTTATGTAATGTCCTTAAAACATGTCAAAATGAGGCTCAGTAGTGTGTGTGGCCTCCACGTGCCTGTATGACCTCTCTACAATGCCTGGGCATGCTCCTGATGAGGTGGCAGATGGTCTCCTGAGGGATGTCCATCCAGACCTGGACTAAAGCATTCGCCAACTCCTGGACAGTCTGTGGTGCAATGTGGCGTTGGTGGATGTAGCGAGACATGATGTCCCAGATGTGCTCAATCGGATTCAGGTCTGGGGAAGGAGCGGGCCAGTCCATAGCATCAATGCCTTCCTCTTGCAGGAACTGCTGACACACTCCAGCCACACGAGGTCTAGAATTGTCTTGCATTAGGAGGAACCCAGGGCCAACCGCACCAGCATATGATTTCACAAGGGGTCTGAGGATCTCATCTCGGTACCTAATGGCAGTCAGGCTACCTCTGGCAAGCACGTGGAGGACTGTGCGGCCCCCAAAGAAATGCCACTCCACACCATTACTGACCCACTGCCAAACCGGTCATGCTGGAGGATGTTGCAGGCAGCAGAACGTTTACCACGGCATCTCCAGACTCTGTCACGTCTGTCACATGTTCTTAGTGTGAACCTGCTTTCATCTGTGAAGAGCACAGGATGTCAGTGGTGAATTTGCCAATTGCACTGTGTTGGGCTGTAAGCACAACCCCCACCTGTGGACGTCGGGCCCTCATACCACTCCCGTGGAGTCTGTTTCTGACCATTTGAGTGGACACATGCACATTTGTGGCCTGCTGGAGGTCATTTTGCATGGCTCTGACAGTGCTTCTCCTTGCACAAAGGCAGTGGTAGCGGTCCTGCTGAGTTGTTGCCCTCTTATGGTCTCCTCCACGTCTCTTGATGTACTGGCCTTTCTCCTGGTAGCGCCTCCATGATCTGGACACTACGCTGACAGACTCAGCAAACCTTCTTGCCACGGCTCCCATTGATGTGCCATCCTGGATGAGCTGCACTACCTGAGCCCCTTGTGTGGGTTGTAGACTCCGTCTCATGCTACCACTAGAGTGAAAGCACCGCCAGCATTCAAAAGTGACCAAAACATCAGCCAGGAAGCATAGGAACCCAGAAGTAGTCTGTGTTCACCACCTGCAGAACCACTCCTTTATTGGGGGTATCTTGCTAATTGCCTATAATTTCCACCTGTTGTCTGTTCCATTTGCACAACAGCATGTGAAATTGATTTTCAATCAGTGTTTCTTCCTGAGTGGACAGTGTGATTTCACAGAAGTGTGATTGACTTGGAGTTACAAGTTTAAGTGTTCCCTTTACTTTTTTTGAGCTGTACATAAGAGCTGCTTTGCAGAGAACAGCTCATCACAGAATCCGCATCAGAGAGCTAAGTGCTGCTTCTGCTTTGCAGAGAGGGAGACAGCCTGCTACAAGAGCTGCTCTGCACAGATAAAGACTTCTTATTATTAGAATTCCTTAAAGGGGGTTATCCAGGATTACAAAATACAGAGCTGATTTTTTTCTAAAAACAGCACCACACCTGTACACCGTTGGTGTGTTCTATTACCTACCCTAGATCATCACTAGAGATGAGCGAACTTACAGTAAATTCGATTTGTCACGAACTTCTCCGCTCGGCAGTTGATGACTTTTCCTGCGTAAATTAGTTCAGACTTCAGGTGCTCCGGTGTGCTGGAAAAGGTGGATACAGTCCTAGGAAAGAGTCTCCTAGGACTGTATCCACCTTTTCCAGCCCACCGGAGCACCGGAAAGCTGAACTAATTCATGCAGGATAAGTAATCAACTGCCGAGCCGAGAAGTTCGTGACGAATCGAATTTACTGTAAGTTCGCTCATCTCTAATCATCACAGCAGGGTTAGAGCAGAGCTTTTCAATCAGTGTGTCTCCAGCTGTTGCAAAACTGTCCGGGCATGCTGAGAGTTGTAGTTTTGCAACAGCTGGAGACACACTGATTGAAAAACACTGGGTTCTAGGTTGAACTTATTTCAACCTCATGAACTATGTAACTAGACAACACCTTTTAAAAGTACAACTCAAGGGTTTTCAAGGGTATAACAACAATAAAACCCCCTCCGTTACCCATCATGCCGTCCTTGTGAAATGTAGTGACTTTGAATGAATATACAGTGTACAATGGAGATTCAGCACGCTTTCTCAGTCTCTTTCTTGGCAATGCTACTAACTGCTCCCATACTGCCTGCTCTCTGCCCACTTTCCATCCATCAGTCAGCCTTTCTTCTGTGTTTTTATCACATTACATTAAATGCTGCTCAAACAAAGAGCTTCTTATAAGTAACCTGCATTTTTTCTCCCTGATAAAAGTCTTGAGATACAAGCTGCATCCAGAGTGAGCGGGTATTTGGTACGCCGGAGAAAAGCATTAAAGGGGTAGTCCAGTGGTGAAAAACCTATCCCCTATCCTAAGGATAGGGGATAAGTTTGAGATCGCGGGGGGTCCGACCGCTGGGGCCCCCACGATCTCTCTGTACGGGGGCCAGGCTCTCCGACCAGATAGCGGGTGTCGACCCCCGCACGAAGCGGCGGCCGACACGCCCCCTCAATACATCTCAATGGCAGAGCCGGAGATTGCCGAAGGCAGCGCTTCGGCTCTGCCATAGAGTTGTATTGAGGGGGCGTGTCGGCCGCCGCCTCGTGCGGAGGTCGACACGCCCCCTTCCCGCGGGCTGTCGGGGCTCCGTACAGGAGATCGCAGGGGGCCCCAGCGGTCGGACCCCCCGCGATCTGCAACTTATCCCCTATCCTTAGGATAGGGGATAAGTTGCTCACCACTGAGTCACCACTGGACTACTCCCTTAAATATGTAGTAGAGTTCTGCAGCCGCACAACACCACTACAGCACAGTACAATGATCTGATTTCCTAAAAGGGGTACTCCGGTGGAAAACTTTTTTTTTTTTTTTTTTAAATCAACTGGTGCCAGAAAGTTAAACAGATTTGTAAATGACTTCTATTAGAAAAAAAAATCTTAATCCTTTCAGTACTTATTAGCTGCTGAAAACTACAGAGGAAATTATTTTCTTTTTGGAACACAGAGCTCTCTGCTGAATCCCGAGCACAGTGCTCTCTGCTGACATCTCTGTCCATTTTATGAACTGTCCAGAGTAGGAGAAAATCCCCATAGCTAACATATGCTGCTCTGGACAGTTCCTAAAATGGACATGTCAGCAGGGAGCACTGTGCGTGTGATGTCAGCAGAGAGCACTGTGTTCCAAAAAGAAAAGAATTTCCTCTGTAGTATTCAGTAGCTAATAAGTACTGGAAGGATTAAGATTTTTTTTAATAGAAGTAATTTACAAATTTTCAGCAGTGCCCACCCACTCCTCTCTTACTACTATTTGCTTAATTTACAAATCTGTTTAACTTTCTGTCACCAGTTGATTTAAAGGAGAACTCCGGAATATAAAAATTGTCGCCCATAGTGCCGGCAGTAAAAAAATAAAGATGTACATACCTTCCTCCGCTCCCCCAGGGCCTCCGATAACCGGCTCCGGTCTCCGCCATGATCCACTTGCTGGTTGCCGGTGGTCGGATGAATCATACTGCGTTCAGCCAATCACCAGCTGCAGCGAAGTCCGACTCGGCCGGCGATAGGCTGAGCGGCAGTGTGAGAACACTTCAGGGCACAAAATTCTTCACTACATCGGCACCTGCGGCCAGGGCCGAAAACGTCACACTGCCGCTCAGCCTATCGCCGACCGAGTCGGGACTTCCCTGCGGCCGGTGATTGGCTGAGCACAGTAAGACTCTCCGACCACCGGCAACCAGGAAGTGGATCACGGCGGAGGCCGGAGTTGGTTACCGGAGGCCCCGGGGGAGCGGAGGAAGGTATGTACATCTATTTTTTTTACTGCCGGCACTATAAGGGACAATTTTTATATTCCGGAGTTCTCCTTTAAAAAAAAAAAAAGTTTTCCACCAGAGTACCCCTTTAAAGGGGTTAATGACAGTGCCCATTTAACAATCCCTAGAGGCAGAAAGTTCACTCCCTGCCTCTAGTGACAGTCCTCATTGGCAGAGCATGCACAAAGTGACCATACAGGGCTGCTGCAGGCAGGATAGTTCTCTGTGTGTCAATCAAAAACGATGGATAGATCTGTCCCGTGACTATTACCAAGGGTGCGCGGGTTATGAGGACTCAATCTAAGGTCAGGATAGGAGGATGGGATATGAGTACGGCATATGAGGTCAGGATAGGATGATGGGATATGAGGACAAGATATGACGTTGGAATACGAGGAATGGGGTAAGTGTGAACACAGCCTAACAGTTTAGACCACACCCCTTTTGACAAACCACACCCACTTTTACCAACATATAGAAAACAAGGCTCAAAAAAATGAAAGTCTTGCACAATTTTGCTGCACATGAATGATATGTAACAATATTTGGCCCAGTTTCTGTCCAAAACTTAATCCCCCCTCCCCCCCCCCCCCCCCATTATATTTGCTATTCCCTTTACATAAACTGGATCTTTTGCTGTTGTGATGTAATGGCGCTTCTTGTGTAAATTAGGAAGCTGATGAAAGAGTTGTTACATGAAGGGAGCGCAGTATTACCGACACGCCATTAGCCTCGCCGAGCGCGCTCATAATAATAGCAGCAGGTAAATGCATAGTAATGAGCTATTAATGCTCCTCAGAAAGGGATATTGAACGGTTCTCTCTGAATTTCTCCCCCCACTGCCAGGTGATTTAATAAAAATTAAAATTTATATCTCTTAAAAGCAAAATTGATATAAATATTCGCCGGCGTGATCATCATAATTGCCAAGTTTTAGCCATTCAATGGTAGAAGCTGAAAAATAAGCACATTAAATAGGTGAAATTATAATAATTGTATGGAATCGAGGCTTTAATGCTGTGATAAAAGCCTTCAGCTTTGTACGACAGAATAATAAATGAAGTTTTTATTTAGGATTGTTAAAGTCGATGTGGCATTTAACTAAACCCTGTAACTGTTTAGTACATAGGAACAATGTTTGCCAAAATCCATAGCATCCCTGGCTCCTCAGGTAGAGGATTCAGAGGTAGTACTTACACATGAGCCTTTGTGCCTGATGTCCCCCTGGCACATGACGTCACACCAGTGTTGTGAATGGGAGGGGTACCAGTTGCAGATTTTGTGCTAGGGCCCAAGGGCTTCAAGTTACACTTACAAATACAGGAAGAACTGATGGCTGCATGGCCAACTAGCTGCTACTTAAAGGAGTAGTCCAGTGGTGACTCAGTGGTTTACAACTTATCCCCTATCTTAAGGATAGGGGATAAGTTTGAGATCGCGGGGGGGGGGGGGGGGGGGATCCTGTACGGAGCCCCGACAGCCCGCGGGAAGGGGGCGTGTCGACCTCCGCACCAAGCGGCGGCCGACACGCCCCCTCAATACAACTCTATGGCAGAGCCGAAGCGCTGCCTTCGGCAATCTCCGGCTCTGCCATAGAGATGTATTGAGGGGGCGTGTTGGCCGCCGCCTCATGCGGGGGTCGACACCCGCTATCTCGGCGGAGAGCCGGGGCCCCGTACAGAGAGATCTTGGGGGGCCCCAGCGGTCGGACCCCCGCGATCTCAAACTTATCCCCTATCCTTAGGATAGGGGATAAGTTTTTCACCACTGGACTACCCCTTTAATGTGTTAGGCCTCGTTCACATTGCCGTTGGACTCCGCTATTAGGAGTTCCTTCGGCAATCTGGCCAGAAGGATGTGTGGTGAAGCCATGGGGTGTGAAGTGAGGTGTATGGGGCAGGTGTTGTTAACCCCTTCCTGTTCGTGATGTATGGGCGTGGTTTTAACCGAGAACCACCCGAAGGGTAGCACCGCTAATCCTAGTTTAGGAAGGGCAAATAATAGTCCAAGGCCAGGTTAGGGTTAACAGTAGCCTTACTGAGCTAGACAGATGGTACAGTCTTTACAGCTAGGCCAGGATCCCAGAGAGGTGACCAGCAACACAGGGGACCTCGCAGCTTGCTGGTACTTGCAGTGACTTTGACAGACTTTAGTACAGCCACACTGACTATAATAGACTTGACTTGACTGAAGATAGTGACAGCAGACAGAGATGACTTGACTTACTGACTTGTGGCTGTAATTTAAGCTTGAGGCCTCCAGATGTTCTGGACACTGAGACGTCTGGACTGGACTTGACCTCAGCAGAAAGTGTGTGGTAAGAGAGAGATTGTAGTGCCTCTCCCTCTTATAAAGGGGGGCTGAGCAAAGAGCCCATAGGCTAGCTGAGGGTCATCTGGTCACCTGGTGCTCTCTGGGTAACAAAACATGTGACAACCATTACCATGTGACTAACAACCATGTGACCATATCAAAGGTCCTTTACATTCAATGTACAACTAATTACAATATGGGGGAACATTGCAGGTGAGCCCTGAGGATGTACAGGGACTCAAGCTGATAGGACTGTAGGATGATATCCTGTACTGGGACATCACAGATGGGAGTTTAGCTGAGGAAAAATTGTGCAAGCACTATTTTTTTTCATCATGAAATTTCTGTAAAATTACAGGATCATTGACAGACCCATGCGAGTGAATGGGATCCATCAGGGCCGGATAGTAGCCCTTCGTATCCGACCCGTTTTAGGGTCCGATAGGATCAAAGAAAAAAAAAAAGAGCAGACCCTTAATGGGTCAGATGCGAATGGCAATGTGAACATAGCCTTAGCGATGCAAAGTTGCATGAAGGTGATTAACTAAGCAGATGGCCCAAAATCTTCTTGACATCTGCTGTCAAAAAATATATTGATTTTCACTATCCAAGGGTCATCTACATTTTCTTCTTGCATTCATGTTGTTCCAAGGTATTTTTGTGCATGTGCTGGGTGCGTTCACACCGTGTAATTCCCGCTAGCAGAATTACGTGCAGTGAACTTTAACATCAGTGTGAATGGGTCTTCTGCGAGACATGTTCACACTGAGTAATTTAAGCAGCGGACAATTCCGCCATTAAAATTGTTCCACGCAAAGAATTAACATGTTCATTCTTTGAGCGGAATTCCGCAAGCTCTGGATAGCCCTCAATGGTGATGGTGCAGTCTCATGGTTCTATCGTAGAAGAATTTCGTCGGCGGCTGCCAGGCTGAATCTCCGAGATTCAGCAAGATTTACGCAGAGTGAACGCACCATTAAGGTTCCAAAGAATATGTTATTTACTGAAACCAGAAGGTACCTGTAGGGTTCGTTCACACAGTCAGATTTTCTGCAGATTTTTCACAGCATATTTGCTGCAAAAAACCTGCAGCATATATTTTGCTACCATTTTGTCACTAATAGTGGCAGATTTGCGAATTGTCTGAAGTCAGTGTTCTAATGTTGCGTAGAATCCTCTGCAGAAAATTCGCAGGAAATCCACTTGTGTGAATAGACCCTAAGGCCGCATTCACACGGACGGATCCGCTGACGATGGACCCCTACACTGCGCCTCCATCTGTGCCTGCTCATAGCGGCAATCTGCCATTACCAGCAGACACGCTGTGATGTGCGAGTCGCCATGCACACACATCACGGCTGCTCAGGGCCTAGCTCAGGGAGCAGGGGGAGCCAGCGCAATGTGTGCAAGTACAATGCACAGGAGCGCGGTGACTTGCAAATCGCAGCGTGTCTGCTCATAGTGGCGCAACGTAGGGGTCCATCGTCAGCAGATGCACAGCGTAAAATAGACTGTTCGGGCATGCTGGGAGCTGTAGTTTTGCAACTGCTGGAGGCACCCTGGTTGGAAAACACTGGACCAGAGCCTCAGAGGAACTTCATCAGCCACAGCACATAGTCTGTCCATTTTTATTTTTTTTTTTTAAACATATTCGGATCACATGCAAATACAGTTTATGGAAATAAAATAATTTTTTGTTGCAATTTGGTACTTCACAGCACCAGGCCAAATCCCAATTGAAACTCACTTAAGAATATCATTTAAATGCAAATTCGTCCGCTATTTTTCAGAATGAGTCTTAATACTGTAAAACGCTTATTATTTCAAGATGTCAGGTGAGTTTAGATAGTTTGGTCTGTGACTATTATTCAAATCCAAGAAGCACCACGGATGGGTGGCGAGAAAATTACAATAATTACCACATTTGCAGCGCACAGATTATAGAGGAACTCCATATAAACCTCTATTTACACGCCATGAAAGTAATGACTAGATTGACACATACAAATGCTACATACCGGGAGCTGTATAACTATGGGACAAGAGTTACAGGGGGGTGTAAAAGATTAGGGATGCTGTCTTCTTGAAACAGCATCAATCTTGTTAGGCCATGTTCACATGGCGCAATTTCTGAGCAGAATCCAGTGGAAGAATTCCATTGTGAAGTCTGGTTGCAGCAGAGTCCCATTGTTTTCAATGGGATTCTGCTGCACCGTGCAATTCCAAAATTCCAATTTTGACCTACACAGATAGAACTGACATGTCAATTCTTTCTGCGGAATTCACTTAAAATGTATTGCCGTCTATGGAGTTGACGCATTTCAGAGGCCTCACTTCAACTTTATACCCGACAATCAGCCAGTTAAAAAAAGTAAGGACCCCCTTCATGTATATCCGTCATCCGACGGCATTACCCTCTGGTGCTATGGAGAAAGCATGGTGAGAAACCAGATCCTATTCATTTCAATGGGACAGTTCACATTCATCTGATGTCTCAATTTAGATGCCTAAAGGACGGACACTCCACATGGGCGCCAGACAGGGGACACATCTTGCCGTATACCCCCATCCGAGCCTGTAAAATTAATGAATGCCCTTTGTTATCCGTTTTGGCACCAGTTGTGAGTTTTAGTCAATCAGACGCCGAATATATGTAAACCCAGCCAAGTGAGGCTGGGTTCACACTACGTTTTCCACAGTTCTACGTTGACCACAGTTTTAGGTCCGGTTGTAAAAGCGCATACGGCGCAAAAATGAGCCGACCGGACCGAACGTTTCACTCCGGCCGGCTCATTGAAATGAATGACATACGGGAGCGCATACGGTGACATACGGGAGCGCGAGATTTTAGCTCCCCCCTTCCGTATGCGCTCCCGTATGGGAGAAAACGTAGTGTGAACCCAGCCTAAAGTGGAGTACTAAGTTGCGAAGAATAAGGAACCCAATGTCCCTTTTCTTGTCTGAGGACTTGATGACCATGTGCAGTTCCTGTTCCTGTATATAGATAACAAAAATGTGAAAATGTTTTTGATGGGGACCTCTCAAACCCTTTTGGGTTTTATTTGAGTTTGGTTGGTTTTGTGGATTTTTCTAGCGCATTATGTTGCATGTGACTTAACAAAACAACCCTCAGGGTATCCAAACCCCTGGGCTAAAGCCTGAGATAAAAAAAAACCTCTAAATATTCAACCACAAAAACATAACTTTTAATAGTTTCATATAAAATGTGTCCCCAACGTGGTAGTTAAATCTGACACTAGACCAGGGTAATAAATGTATGAAGTTGGAAGCAGGAGAGGTGCTCTCATTCAGTATAATACATTTATTACCCTGGTCTAGTGTCAGATTTAACTACCACGTTGGGGACACATTTTATATGAAACTATTAAAAGTTATATTTTAGGGGTTGGATATTTATTTATTTATTTTTTTACCCCGGGCTTTGGCCTAGGGGGTTTGGATATTTATGTTTCATGTGGATTCAGCCATGTGGCAAACAGCATTTTTGTTATTTTTACAAACCCCATTCAGATATACAGTGTGTAGGACGTCAGATTTCTCACCAAAAGATAGCACCCAAGCAATTTTTTATGGCCCACAACAATAGCATTTCAGGGAGGTCTGGAACTGCTCCCTGCCTCAATGACATTTTAGGTGCTGTTCAAAAAAATCCAGGCTTTCTCCTCAGATACGTAGTATAAAACTAATCTAATCCATATTCTGACCCCCAAGCCATGTTGTTACTTAGCGTTAGCTAAATACTGAAACTTGGTATCTGGCTGGAACTAAGTAACAACATGGCCAACTTGCTACCATACAGGCTTAGTACATTTCTGCCATGTGTAAGACGCCTCTGGTGATCATCCCAGTAGGTATCATAAACTGTAGGCAGCTCTGAGCTAAGCAGTGGCGGTGGTGACCACATGACTCGTTTTTTTTTTAATTTTATGTCCTTTATATGAGGACAACATTGGGAGTTCTGCACTTTTTACAATCCCTTTTTTGTTATAAGGGTCCCCCAAAATAGTTGGCTGACCCACTACTAAGACCCCACAGCAACCATTTGTAATGTGTAGGGATATTTGGCAGAAAGTGTTCAGTTTTTTATTGTCCCAGTGTACCAAACATAAAAGAAATTTGTAATAGGTTTTCCTTTTTTTTTTCTTTTTACAGCTCTTACACATATCTATGTGTCTCCATGGTAACAGACAAGAAACAAACCCTGTAAAGCTTTATTCTGCAGTCATATCCTCTTTTCTCTGTTCCCAATTTAAAGGGTACCTCTCATCAAATAAACTTTTGATATATTTTAGATTAATGAATGTTGAATAACTTTCCAATAGCATGTTAATGAAAAATATGCTTCTTTCTATTGTATTTTTCCCGATCAGTCCTGTCAGCAAGCATTTCAGACTCATGCTGGAGTCCTAAACACTCAGAGCTGCCAGCCTGCTTTGTTCACAGCCAAACAGGCTGTGAACAAAGCAGGCTGGCAGCTCTGAGTGTTCTCCCTTGTGAACAAAGCAGGCTGGCAGCTCGTAGTGTTTAGGACTCCAGCATGAGTCTGAAATGCTTGCGGCCGGGACTGGTAGGGAGACCCCTAGTGGTCATTTCTTCAAAGTGGAAAATTAAATAGAAAGAAGCATATTTTTTAATATTATGCAATTGTAAAGTTATTCTGCATACATTAATCTATAATATATCAAAAGTTTTTTTTGATGAGAGGTACCCTTTAATGACAATAAACATTTGGTGGGCTAGAAAGAAGTAGTAGAAAGTTGAAATAGAACATATGTATGTTCACATGTGGAAAGTGTCTCATTCCCCCATATTGAACCCGCATATTCTGCAGAAACATCCCCCTTCAGATGAATGGAACTGATTTTTAATTGCAGTCATTTCTGCAACAAATCAGCTGCATGTAAATGACTGCAGGATCAGACTACACAGAGTTTGCCTGTTGTCTGTTACCATGGAGACATATACATTTGTATAAGAGCTGTAAAAACGAAACTACAGTAAATTTTAAATTCAATCTTACTGCAGAGATGCTACAGGTTTTGTTTTTGGTGCATTAAAAGTAATGTCCACTTTAAACTGAACCGTTTAAAAAAGATAGTAAAAGTGGACATTAACTTTAATTTCATCTATGCTGGCATTGTAAGGAAATTAAAGGTTATCCAGAGAAATAAACTTTTCCCTATCCACAGTATAGGGAATAAGTGTCTGATCGCGGGAGTTGTACGAATGCTTTAAACTCCCTGCGATCTCCTGTGTGGGGCCCGGCTTCAGAAACGAGCAGGAGGCCGGACCCCAGCAGTCGGACCCCCTGCGATCAGACAGTTATCCCCTTTCCACAGAATAGGGTTTATTTCCACAGGTTGCAACTGATTACTGAGCGACCCGGTATTGGACCAACTTTGATCAGCTTATTTTTGGGAACATGTAACAAAAGGGGATTGTAAAGTAGAGAACACTAATTTAGTCAAATATAGTGACGCATTTTTTGACCCCAAAACATGAAAATTGAAATTAAACACATAGGGGAAGATTTATCATTGCTTTTAAAGCATTTTTTTTTTTGTCTATGTTTTGGTGCAGTTCAGGCGTATCTTTTGATATGGACTTTTTCACTCTTTTTGCCTACCTGTAGAACTTTTTCTTTTTGACCATGCAGTGGTCATATATTTATCATTTGCGACTTTTGGCAGAAGTCGCTATTTCGTGCGCAAAGGTACTTTTTTAGGCGCAAAGCTACACCACCTACCAGTAGGCGTGAGAATAATTTCTACCTTCCACAATTCAACCAATTCCAATTTAACCTCTTGTGGACTACAGCGTCCCACTCCCCTTCTATGACACGTGCTCAGGAGCCGAGCGCGGATCACAGCTGGGTGGTCCTGGCAGCTATCTGCCACCAGGACCCATCTCTAATGCCAGACATCACCGATTACAGTGATGCCTGGTTTTAACCCCTTAGACACCGCAATCAAATTTGATTGTAGCATCTAAAATGCAAGTAATAATGTCCCGGCAGCTCTCTGAAAGTAAGTAAAAACACCTACTTCCCTCCCTCACAAGTGTCTAGAAAAAGTGTATGTGGTAGAGCTTTTCCCACCACAGCAGAGCTGCGCAAAATTCATCATCCTGCTGCACCTTCTTAATAAATAAGAAGCCCGCTAGTCAAACCCACCACCCAAATAAATATGAGAAAATAGCTCTACCGTAGACATTCTTTGATAAATCTGGGCCATAAATCCTACAAAAAATGCGGTAGACTCAATGAGGGACATTTATCAATCTTTGCTTATGTATTCCTTTTTTTAGTAATTTTTTCCTTACTTTTTTTTTGCTTATGTGCGACTTATTTATCAACTGGTTTCAGCCTGTTGATAATTTTCTTTCATGTAAGCAATTTTTTCTTTTTTACTTTGGTAGTAGCTTTTTCTGCTCGATGTTTGAGCTGGAGTAAATTTAGTCAATTTTTAACCCTGTTGCGACTTTTTTTTGCGCAGTTGCGACTGTCGCAGTTAATAAATACCTGACTACCTGTAGTCCATTTTAAAATTATTACTACATAGTTAATTTTTGGAAAACTTGCTTTTCTCGCTTTCCAGTCAAAATGTTGCACGAAAAATCGTGTAGTCGCAGTTGCGACAATTTTTACGACAATTATAGTAAAGAAAACCTGACTAAACCCGTTGATAAATGTCCATAAATATTGTTAATCACAAATGTTCTTTATTAATATCCTCAAGACAAAAAATGAATAAAAACATATAAAGGATGTACAGACTCTGACAAAAGAAATCACACTGGGCAATTCATGTGGACATCCCGGTGTAAATGTAATGATAATGTAAACTACAAATGTAAATATAGTGGGGAGATATTGTGGCCGTATACAACTCTATAGATAAATAAAGTGCCATGTGCCAATAAATATATAGCAACCAGCTGAAGGAAATTTGCCTTGAAAAGTGCAATGCTAGTGCAAATGGACAATTCCACAGTAAAAATGCAGGCAAAAAATGGGGATAAAATACCAAAATTATCTGTGGATGAAAGCTACATATCAATAAGCCCCTGAAGCCTGAATGGGATAATACACAGCAAATCACATGAGAAAAATAGCACAAAAGGCCTCACCCACTGGATGAAATTACAACCGAGACCCACATGGCTTACCTGTTACAAACACCAATCACCTCCCTAATGCACTTTTCGCGTTTGCTTGGTCACAGGGAATGGTGCCAGGGACGCAAACCCCTACCTTTTATATTGTTCTCCCATCCTGAAATGGTGCCAGCAATCAGCAGACGCTTCACGCGCGTCTACCCGATCTTCTGGCCCATGGCGCAGCATCACTGAGCTGAGCCACCGCACCCACCCCGTTATGTCTCAGGGGGTGCAGCCAAGTCAGGTGCAGAAAGTCGCATTGCCATGGCACCTTCAGATACAGACAGAGGAGCGATTGGCGTCCAGTAGGTCTAGCGCCAGATCAGAATGGCATACACAGGCATAGATACCAGTTTAAAAGGGTAAAAAAAAAATGCAATAGCAATATCAAAATAATGATACTAAATATGCATATTTAGTAAGAATATATCAAAATGGATCACCAGCATGCCCAATTTTGTGCTTATCAAATACAAGTGATATCAGATTGTATATATATGGCAGAAATATATCTGTATACATACTATTATATGAAAGTGCATGTGCAATAAAAATAAATAATAAAAATTATGAATGATACAATCATTTACAAATGCTTATGCAAAAAGTGCACAATCTTATACCAAAAGGGGTGATTCATGAAATGTGGGCAAATGTGCATAAAACTATATGCCAAAAATGAATAGACATTTACTAGATATATAACGATGAAGGTAAGTGCAAAAATAGTGATGACGAGTATATACTCAAAGGTTATCTAACAAAAGAGAATATAAAGTGGGATCAGATAAATGTACACTATGTAGTACATGGTGCAATATCAACAAAAGGGGGGATTTATATGTGTATGTAATAGATAAAAATAACCTGGATGGACGTCCATCACGTGAAAAATGAAAAAGTGAAAAAACCTAAAATAAAATCACTAGACCAATCTTCACTGCAAACCTGTGCATGTATTATGAAATTATAGTGAATACATGTCAGTGTGAAAAAATTGTTGTACAATGACAAAGTGTGAAAAAATGCACAATACATAGAAATATTAATATTAATACCAGGCACCGGTGTCCTAAATATGCTGCATTAGATGAAGGATCTGTATCCTAAAAATCCAGGACAAACACAATTGTACAAGGGCGTATATACATATATGGTCTCTTGTCTTGCCGAGAAAGTAATGAGACTCTTGGGAGAGAACGTCACAATTTGATCTTCATGGGTTTATTCTTAACCTGTAAATATATACAAAGAATAAACGGTTAAAAAATATCCATAAGAACAATATAAAATGCACCATATACCATGATGCAACGTGAGCCACCCAAAGAGTCCACTAACCCCCCCCCCCCCACACACAAGATGGTAAAGAAGGGGAAACAGAAAGGGGTAAAGGGAAACCAACTGTAGACTTACAAGAATGGTGCGAAACTCAAAACTTCATTTAAGCCCTTCGGGAACAATGCAATCAACTTCCATAATCCATTGTACTTCCAATTGGGCCAATCTTTTTCTCCAATCTTCGCCCCTTTTTCCAATATACACTTTGTCAATTCCTCTGATTTTCAGTAATTTCGCATCACAATTGTGTTTTTCTCGAAAATGTCTGGGGATGGGTTTTAGTTGCGCCAAATCTCTCTCTTCTCTTGCTCTTTCTATATCATGCACATGTTCTCTATCCTTACTTTCAGTTTGCGTGAGGTCAGGCCAACATATATTAAGTTGCATGGACATATGGCGTAGTACACTACTCCTTCTGAGTTGCATGTGATGTGTTGAGTTATCTTGAATTCTCGTGTGTTATTACTGGACATGAAGATGTAGCTCTATCAACACTCGGGCATGCTACGCAATTTCCACATGGGTAACACCCCCACTTGGGGGCCCCATGATCCAAAGACATTTCTGGCACTAGTGCCCTCGTGGTAACTATGGTTCAGTATGTCCTTTAGCTCTTTTGTATGTAATGGAGGATCTTTCAGAGATACATTTTTTAAGGGTTGAGTCAGCCTGCAAAATAGGCCACAATTTAGATAGAAATCCCCTCATCTCCTGCCAGTTGTTATTTAAGGGAGCAATTTGGAAGACTCCCATAGGTCACCACACAAGTCACCTGGTCACTGACACCTTCCCTAGTTACACAGGACTTGGTAACAACATTTAAGGGCATATTAACATTAGAAAGACAGTTTTAATAAATAACATAGGTCATGCACATGTTTTTTTTTGCCTGCAGGGCTAATTTTGTCACCCTAGTGCAAATCACATTTGGTGTGACAGTTGTTCAAATAAAAAAAAAAAAAAAATCCTTTTTTGCCTGTGAAATAAAACCAGTCACTTCACGCCACAGTTGTGAGTTTTTTTTTGCCAGAAGGGCTAATTGTGTCACCCTAGTGCAAATCACATTTGGTGTGACACTTGTGCAAATAAAAAATAAAAATACCTTTTTTGGCTGTAAAATAAAACCAGTCAGTTCACGTCACAGTTGGGAGTTTTTGGGCCTGCTGGGCTCATTGTCACACTAGTGCAAATCATATGTGGGTTGACAGTTGTGTAAATTTGAAAAAAAAAGACCTTTTTTGGCTGTGAAATAAAATCAGTCACTTCACTTCACACTTGGGAGTCTTTTGGCCCTTAGGGCTCATTGTCACACTAGTGCAAATCATCTTTGGGGTGACCGACCATAGTGTAAATTAAAAAAAAATAAAAAACTTTTTTGGCTGTGAAATAAAATCAGTCAGTTCACTTCACACTTGGGAGCTTTTGGGCCTGCTGGGCTCATTGTCACACTAGTGAAAATCATATGTGGTGTGACCGTAGTGTAAATTTGAAAAAAAAATCATTTTTTTGGCTGTGAAATAAAATCAGTCAGTTCACTTCACACTTTGGAGTTTTTGGGCCTGCTGGGCTCATTGTCATACTAGTGCAAATCATTTTTGGGGTGACCGTAGTGTAAATTTGAAAAAAAAAATACCTTTTTTGGCTGTGAAATAAAATCAGTCAGTTCACTTCACACTTGGGAGTTTTTGGGCCTGCTGGGCTCATTGTCACACTAGTGCAAATCATATGTGGTGTGACCGTAGTGTAAATTTAAAAAAAAAAATATTTTTTTGGCTGTGAAATAAAATCAGTCAGTTCACTTCACACTTGGGAGTTTTTGGGCCTGCTGGGCTCATTGTCACACTAGTGCAAATAATTTTTGGGATGACCGTAGTGTAAATCTGAAAAAAAAAATCCTTTTTTTGGCTGTGAAATAAAATCAGTCAGTTCACTTCACACTTGGGAGTTTTTGGGCCTGCTGGGCTCATTGTCACACTAGTGCAAATCATATGTGGTGTGACCGTAGTGCAAATTTGAAAAAAAAATCCTTTTTTTGGCTGTGAAATAAAATCAGTCAGTTCACTTCACACTTGGGAGTTTTTGGGCCTGCTAGGCTCATTGTCACACTAGTGCAAATCATTTTTGGGGTGACCGTAGTGTAAATTTGAAAAAGAAAAACCTTTTTTGGCTGTGAAATAAAATCAGTCAGTTCACTTCACACTTGGGAGTTTTTGGGCCTGCTGGGCTCATTGTCACACTAGTGCAAATCATATGTGGTGTGAGCGTAGTATAAATTTGAAAAAAAAATCCTTTTTTTGGCTGTGAAATAAAATCAGTCAGTTCACTTCACACTTGGGAGTTTTTGGGCCTGCTGGGCTCATTGTCACACTAGTGCAAATAATTTTTGGGGTGACCGTAGTGTAAATTTGAAAAAAAAAAAAAACCTTTTTTGGCTGTGAAATAAAATCAGTCAGTTCACTTCACACTTGGGAGCTTTTGGGCCTGCTGGGCTCATTGTCACACTAGTGCAAATCATATGTGGTGTGATCGTAGTGTAAATTTGAAAAAAAATAAAAAATTTTGGGTTGTGAAATAAAATCAGTCAGTTCACTTCACACTTGGGAGCTTTTGGGCCTGCTGGGCTCATTGTCACACTAGTGCAAATCATATGTGGTGTGACTGTAGTGTAAATTTGAAAAAAAAAATCCTTTTTTTGGCTGTGAAATAAAATCAGTCAGTTCACTTCACACTTGGGAGTTTTTGGGCCTGCTGGGCTCATTGTCACACTAGTGCAAATCATTTTTGGGGTGACCGTAGTGTAAATTTGAAAAAAAAATACCTTTTTTGGCTGTGAAATAAAATCAGTCAGTTCACTTCACACTTGGGAGTTTTTGGGCCTGCTGGGCTCATTGTCACACTAGTGCAAATCATATGTGGTATGACCGTAGTGTAAATTGGAAAAAAAAAATCCTTTTTTGGTTGTGAAATAAAATCAGTTAGTTCACTTCACACTTGGGAGTTTTTGGGCCTGCTGGGCTCATTGTCACACTAGTGCAAATAATATGTGGTGTGACAGTTGTGTAAATTTAAAAAAAAAATACAATTTTGACTGTAATAGATTGAATAGCAGTTAGTTGTCCTCAAGCGTGTGTCAGGCCTACAGCGTCTACTCTACGTCTACGTCTGTCAAGGACATGTTTGAGCGTAAGATGCCAATGTCACAAGGTCACCCCCTAACCCGGCGTCTGACGGCTGGCTTGTCTGAACTCATAGCCCGCCAGCTTTTAAAAAATTTATTAAAATTTTCTTTTAAAATTTTTAAAAAAATAAATAAAAAGAATAGCTAAAATTTTTTTTTAGCTATTGGAACACCGCAGTGGAAGGTACCCGGCCAAAATTTCTTTGCACAAAAGGCAATCCCCAACCGGTACTCGATTGTGCAACAGGAAGTAATGGCATGTCTGGCACACAGTGTTGGGGCAAGGGTCCATCTGACCACTGATACCTGGTCTGCAAAGCATGGCCGTAGTGGATTTTGAATGAAGACGGGCCTCTTGAAGCTGATTGGTCGCTCGCTGCTGGATGGTATGGGGGCGACCAATCAGGAACGTGCCGTACATGGCTGTGTACAGTTACACTGTCATAGGAAAAAGTCGGTGAGGGGATGTCATCCAAACATGGGCATGGGGATGGTAGGCTTAACTCTGATTGGCTGTTCGGGATGTCGAGTGAGCCAATCAGAGAGGGGACGTATGGGTTCAGGTTGCAAGTCTTTGCTGCTGGTGGCGGCAGGATGTCTTTCAAATCTTTTAGCCAATCGCTGCTGGGCAGATCCGGGCGGCGACCAATCAGGTTAAAGACGTATAATTCCTCTTTGGGGGATTCCTAGAGGCATCGGCGGCAAATCTTTTTTGAAGAATTCGACCAATCGCTGCTGGGCAGGTCCGGGCGGCGACCAATCAGGTTAAAGACGTAAAATTCCTCTTTGGGGGATTCCTAGAGGCATCGGCGGCAACTCTTTTTTTGAAGAATCCGACCAATCACGTTCAGTCTGGGTAAGGTGGCGACCAAGAATGACTTGCATGACTTATCCGCCACCAACTATGGTTCAAGCCGCAATGTTTTAGGGCACTTTCTGGCTGGGAAACAAACAAAAAATTTTCTGGCTGCTGCTACAGCAGCGGCTGCAACAATACCAAAGTTTTCAGCCATGTGTACATGCCTAATTTTTCTGGTACTCTCTGCTGACATCTCTGTCCATCATGCCAGTGAGGCGCTTGATTTGCGACAGCCCAACACGTTGGAATTCAACACTCCTAATGTTCGACCGCCTGCTCCAACAAGAAAAAGCCGTTAACGAATATTTGTATGACCGGGGTGCTAGGACATTATCTGCGGAGATGGGAATTTTTTTTTGCCACGTTACTGGTTGCTCATGCGCAATGCCTGTAGGCTCATGCGTCCTTTTGAGGAGGTGACAAACCTAGTCAGTCGCACCGAAGGCACCATCAGCGACATCATACCGTTTGTTTTCTTCTTGGAGCGTGCCCTGCGAAGAGTGCTGGATCAGGCAGTAGATGAGCGTGAAAGGGAAGAATTGTGGACACCATCACCACCAGAAACAGCCTTATCAGCATCGCTTGCTGGACCTGCGGCAATGCTGGAAGAGGATTGTGAGGAGAGGAGTCAGAGGAGGAATGTGGCTTTGAAGAGGAGGAGGAAGACCAACTACAACAGGCATCCCAGGGTGCTCATTGTCACCTATCTGGTTCCCTTGGTGTTGTATGTGGCTGGGGGGAAGAAGATGATACCTTCCCTAACATCACTGAGGACGAGGAACGGGACATGAGTAGCTTGGCGTTCGTCCTTGTGCAAATGGGGTCCTTCATTCTATCGTGCCTGTTGAGGGACCATTTTATTTTGAAAAGGATTTCTTTGTGTTTTTCACCGTCCTGCATTATAGTACTAACCATTACACAAAGGAACGCTTGTTGCGTGTGATTTTTTAAGTTAAATTTTCAAAAGTAAAATACAGAGAGGGAAGAACTCTGTTTCTTTATTTGATGAAAATTTTTACTTAGAAAATTATTTCTTTGTGTGTTTCTCCGCCCTGCATCATAGAGTCTTCTGGACTCTTGGAAATGCGCTTGTTCTCATATTTCAGCCATGTGTACATGCCTAATTTTTCTGGCCTCTGGTGCTGCATTCATCTTGATTTGATGAAAAATTTTATTTTGAAAAGGATTTCTCTGTGATTTTCACCGTCCTGCATTAGAGTCTTCTGGACTTTCTGATAATTTAAACTTGAATTTTCCAGAGTACTAACCATTACACCAAGGAACGCTTGTTGCGTGTGATTTTTAAACTTACATTTTCAAAAATAAAATACAGAGAGGGAAGAACTCTGTTTCTTTATTTGATGAAAAATTTTATTTAGAAAATAATTTCTTTGTCTGTTTCTCTGTTCTGCATTATAGTCTTCTGGACTCTTGGATATGCGCCTGTTCTTATTTTTCAGCCATGTGTACATGCCTAATTTTTCTGGCCTCTGGTGCTGCACTTTTTATGCTGCCGCAATTTTTCTGGGCGCTGCTACAGCTGCGGCTGCAACAATACAACATTTTTGAGCCATGTGTACATGCTTAATTTTTATGGTACTCTCTGCTGACATCTCTGTCCATTTTAGCAACCGTGCATATTAGATGTATGGTAAGGGTAGCATGGTGGCTCAGAGGTTAGCACTGCTGACTTGCAGCGCTGGGGCCTTGGGTTCTGTAGGTTACCTGGCCGCATAGGCATAGGTAACCCTGACTGCATGCGGCGGAAGGGGTAAGAAGCATACAGGGGCAGGAATCCCTCCCACTCTGGTCCCTAGGGAGGGGTTTTTGGGGATAGATACGCCCTCAGTCTATATCAGGTCTGCCTCCCCGGATGCTCTCCCTCTTGTTCTCCAGCATCTTGAGGTGAGAGCATCCCCCGGGATGGCTGACGAACAGTTCTGGTTGACTTTCCGGGAGCGGGTGTTGGCTGATGCCTCCCTTGTCCCCCGTATATTAGCTGAGCTCGGGGACGCTGCTGCTGTGCGTTCCCCGGCTCCTGGTATCCCCCTTCGGCCTGTATCTTCGGCTATCTCACTACCGACTCCGGTTACAGGGCCGACAGCGTCTGTGTCCGCCTCGCGCGGACGCCGCACTGGCCGACAGACCCGCCCCCCCCTCCCGACTTAGTCCGAGTCCCCCTCACCTGTCCGGCAGCAGCCGTCGGGGTAGGGACGTAGTGCGCACGCCAGCGACTGCCCGGGCCTCTCACAGTAGTGGCGCTGCGGTGAGGTGAGTTTCCACTTCCCGGCGCATTCTTAGTGAGGACGGCTGCAGTGCTTTATCTCTCCCCCGGGTAATGGGCACCCAGGCTTCCCACATGTCACAGGCGTCCTCGTCGGCGGATGAGGTGCCTGGTACACCTCCCACGGTATTGGGCCAGATTAGCTTGCCAATGGCAGGGTGCAGCTCTGCAGGAGCTGCACATAGTGTCCCCATTTTGCCTTCTGGTTCCAGCTCAATGGACCAGGATATTTTACCTTTATTTGAGGAGGCAGCTGATGCTGTTGGGGGGGAGCAGGGCCCGTTATTACCTCCTACCCAGTCACAATTTTTAACTCCTGCACTGCCTTTGCCCTCAGCTCCCAGTTTAGGTCCGAACTCCATACCACCTCCCCCTCCCCCACCCCCACCATTGCCGGCTGTTGCACTACTGCCGGCACCTGTAGTCAGCCAACCACCGCGTGACCGTGTAGATTCTGGGTCTGTGAGACGGTCCCGGGGGAGTTATTCTAGATCATCCTCCCGGGGTTCTGGCCGCTCCCGCAGGAGCAGAACCGCTGTGTCCCACCATGGGTGCGGTAGACGTTGTCGCCGGGAGTCTAGGAGCAGGGCTCGGTCCCGCAGGTCCCGTTCCTCCCGCTGGCGTTCGCCCTCTTCCTCGGGGGAGAGTTCCTGGAGCTCCTTCAGCCCGGACAGGAGGTCACACAGGCGGTCGGGCCGGAGGCGCAAGCCCAGACCTGCTCGTCGGTCGTCACGTGAAGTGGATCAGCCCAGTGCTGTGGCTACCCCTGCGCCTGTGGAGCGTGTGGATCCGGTTCCTGTGCCGCAGAGCGACCCATCTTCAACTCCTCCGGTAGTTCCTGCGCGGACGGGTGAGTTCAACTTTGCTGGGGTTTGGGGTGATGCGGGTTCAGAATTGTTGCCTACCCTGAAAGCGGTTTTGGCCAGGTTGGAGGGTTCGCAGGCTGGTCCAGCGACCTCGGGCAGGAAGGTTTCCCCGGTAAGGGCGGGGGTGCATAAGGAGTCGTTTTTTTGTGGTGTCAGCCCCCTTGGGTCTCATGTTGAATTGTCTGTGAAGGAGAAGATTTGGGGGAACCAATATGTGGATTTGTGGTCTTTAGTGTCGGTGGATCAGCACACCATAGATAAGGAACGTAGGCCTCAGCCTGAAAAAGCGTTTCCTGTCAGACCAAAGGTGGCTAAGACTATGGGGAATTGGGTGCAGGCTTTTTCTGTTTTGGGTTGTATTATGGGTGAGAAGCATCCTGAACGCTGTTCAGAGCTCTTCATTTATATGGACTCAGTTTATAATGCGTACAAGTCGCATGAGGGAACGGCCTGGTGGCGTTATGACGAGGAGTTTCGTCGCCGTTTGGCTTTAACCCCTGACGTTGGCTGGGGCGTGAAGGCGACCGATGTATGGTTGCGCTTGATGATGGCCCAGAAGGGGTCCCCCTTTCAGTCCGGGGCCGCTGGTCCAGCTGGGACCCCAGGGTCAGTGGCCGTGCGGCGACCCGGCGCCTGCTGGTTATTCAATGAGGGACATTGTAAGTTCCTCAATCTGTGCAAATACAAGCACGAGTGCTCCGCTTGCGGAGGTGGTCACGCCGCAGCGCGTTGTCCGCGGGCTTCCAAACACCAGGGGCGTCCCGCTGCCTCGGCTGAGGGGAAGGACGCCAGTGAGCGTGTCCGCGATGTCCCCGTGGTTAGAGCGGTACCCCAATAAGGAGTGTACTCAGGTTTTGAGGGATGGTTTTACTGACGGTTTTTTTATCCCTTTTGTTTTGTATTCAGCGGTTGAGGAATTTCCAGATAATTTGAAATCTGCTAGAGAACATCCGGAGGTGTTGAGGGATAAGATTGGAAAGGAAGTGGCTTTGGCGCGATTCATGGGCCCGTTTAGTTCACCCCCCCTGGCTATGTTTAGGGTTTCCCCATTGGGGGTTGTGCCTAAGAAGGAGGCCGGAAAATTTCGGCTCATTCATCATCTGTCTTACCCTAAAGGCTCTTCTGTTAACGATGGGATTCCGAAGGAGGATTCCTCGGTTTCCTATGTGTCTTTTGACAGGGCAGTGGCCCTTGTGCGTGGTGCGGGGCCTTCGGCTTTGATGGCGAAGTCCGATATTGAATCGGCTTTTCGGCTGTTGCCAGTGCACCCGGAGTGCTTTCATTTGTTGGGGTGCCGTGTGGATGGCGAATTCTATTACGATGTGTGCTTGCCCATGGGTTGTTCGATTTCGTGCCACTACTTTGAGATGTTTAGTACATTCTTGGAGTGGGTGGTGCGTCTGGAGACGGGCTGCTCTTCAGTGATTCATTATATGGATGATTTTTTGTTTGTTGCCCCTGCCGGTTCTTCCAGGTGTGGTTTTTTGTTGAATACTTTTCGATTTCTGATGCAGCGTTTTGGTGTGCCGTTATCAGTGGATAAGGCTGAGGGGCCGACCACTGTTATGTCTTTTTTAGGCATTGAAATAGACTCTGTGGCTATGGAGTTTCGCTTGCCCTCTGCTAAGTTAGAAGTTATGTTGCAGTGGGTTGAATGTTTTTGTGAAGCGAAAAAGGTTACACTCCGACAGATGCAGGTGCTGTTGGGTCATCTGGTCGCGTGATGCCGATGGGTAGAGTTTTTTCTAGGCGATTGTCAATGTCTACAAAGGGGGTTGCCCTCCCTGGTCACCGCATCCGCATATCTCGTTGTCTGAGATCGGATCTTCTGGTTTGGCGGGAATTTCTTCGGTGTTACAACGGCCATACTTGTTGGCAGGCGGAGGAAGTGTGTAGCGGCGAACTGCAGCTATTTACTGATGCTGCGGGGTCCGCCGGTTTTGGAGCTTTCTTTGCTGGTGAGTGGTGTGCGGAGGCTGGCCATCGGATTGGGAGGAGAAGGGCTGGTGTCGCAATTTGGCCCTGTTGGAATTGTTTCCCATCATAGTTGCTGTGGAACTGTGGGGCAGTTGTTTCCGTGACCAGAGGGTTTGTTTTTGGACTGACAATTCTAGTGTGGTACATTGCATTAACGGTCTATCTTCTTCCTCTCTGCCCGTGTTGTTGCTTTTACGACATTTGGTTCTTCGTTGTTTGGAATACAATATTTGGTTCCGGGCACGACATGTCCCGGGTGTTGATAACGTCATTGCTGATGCTTTGTCTCGTTTTCAGTTCCAGGACTTCAGGAGATTGTGCCCGACGGCAGAGCTGGAGGGTCGATCGTGCCCTCCTTTGGTTTGGGGCCTAGTGACCGGAGATTGATGCCACTGCTGGAGTCCTCGATGGCGGCCTCCACATGGACCGGGCACGGTAAGGCGTGGAATGAGTGGTGTTTGTTGGTGTCTGGTCGAAATGTGGCGGAGTGCCCGCGTTTGAGATTAGAGGTTACTGTGGACTACTTACTTTCCTTGCGCTCTGCTAACTTTTCTGCTCTAGTGGCTCGGCGCAGGCTGGCGGGGGTCAGTTTTTATTTTCGGCTGCTGGGGTGGGAAGACATTACCAAACGTTTTTTGATTCAACAGTCGTTGAAGGGTTGGCAGCGAACACAGGTTCGCAAGGACTTGCGTCGTCCGGTGTCGTACCCTTTACTTGTCTCGCTGCTGCAGGCGTCAGTCAGCTGCTGTACTTCCAATTTTGAGGCTACGCTTTACTCCGCCGCTTTTTGTGTTGCTTTTTTCGGGGCCTTGCGGGTTGGGGAATTGGTTCCTTCCTCTAAACGGGGTCCTGGCGGTTTGCTTTTTGATGATGTGGTCTCCTCTAATGGGGTTTTGCAGCTACGTATCCGCCGTTCGAAAACCGATCAGGTGGGTCAGGGAGCCTGGATTCGTCTGCAATCGGTGGATGGCCCTGCCTGCCCAGTGCGGGCGGTCGCGGAATATTTATTGGTTCGGGTGTCGAGTGTTCAATTTTTTACGCATTCTGATGGTTTGCCTTTATCCCGCTACCAATTCCAGACAATTTTTAAGCGATGTTTGCAGTGGGCTGGGGCCCCCCCTTCCGAATTTGGAACGCATTCCTTTCGGATTGGGGCGGCTACTGAGGCGTCGCGGGCTGGCTTGTCCGTGTCCGATATTCAGCGCATTGGGCAGTGGCGCTCTGCGTGTTATGCTGGTTATGTACGTCCAGAATTGCTGCTCTAATGTATTTTTCCTTTCAGATCCTTCGGTGCCTACGGTGGTGTTTCTGGGCCATTCTTATATCCACCGGGCGGCGCAGCGGGCGGCTTGCCGTCCGGGAGGGAGATCGCTGGGTTTTCATCAGGTCGATGCCCAATGGCGGGGTATTCCGGGTATGAAGTGGCCTCAAGTGCTGTCGGAAGCAGTGAATATTTCCGGTAGGATGCGGTCTGGTGTGGTGTTGGTGGTCCACGCGGGTGGCAATGATCTGTGTTTTACCAGGGTCCCTGAATTGATCACCATCATGAAGGCGGATGTGGAGAGGCTCGGGTTTTTTTTCTCTGAGATGGTGTTGGTATGGTCAGAGATTGTCCCAAGGGTCAAGTGGCAGGTTGCCAGGGATGCAGAGGCCATTGAACGGTCACGCAGTCTGGTTAACTCGCGTATGGCGAGGTTTGTCCGGTCCAAGGGTGGGGTGGTGGTCAGACACATGGAGCTAGAGGGGGATAACCGGAGGTTCATGATTAGCGATGGTGTCCACCTTAATGACATTGGGCTGGACATTTTCCTTTCTGGCCTGCAAGATGGAGTTGAACAGGCCCTGTTTGTGTTGAGTGGGGGTCGGAGCTCCGTGTAGAAGTACACGGGCTCCTTCTGTGGCGTGAGATATAATGTGGTTGGGATTTTAGGTGCCGAAGGCATTGCATGCACGCTGTGGAGACGGCGGGGCATACTGCTTCGGATGAAGCAGTACTTCGGCAAGTTGCTGAGTTCACGGTTGCTGCTATGCAGTTTTATATTTATTACAGTTTTGGATATATATTTAATGTTAAATAAATAAGCTGTGACCACCACCCAGCCCACTTAAAAGGTTAATTATGTGTTGTGTCGTTATTTCAGAGTGGGAGAAGGTATGTTAAGAAACTCAGGTTACAGGTTTGTCCAGGCAGTCTGTAGGTTACCTGGCCGCATAGGCATAGGTAACCCTGACTGCATGCGGCGGAAGGGGTAAGAAGCATACAGGGGCAGGAATCCCTCCCACTCTGGTCCCTAGGGAGGGGTTTTTGGGGATAGATACGCCCTCAGTCTATATCAGGTCTGCCTCCCCGGATGCTCTCCCTCTTGTTCTCCAGCATCTTGAGGTCCCGCCCTCCCTCCCTAGTTTTTCCTTCTTTGTGTTTCTGTGTGTTTTGGCCGTGCGTCTTGTTGTGGGACGTGCGGTTTTTGTTACCCCCTTATGTAAAAAAAAAAAAAAAAAAAAAAAATAATAATAATAATTTATAAAAAAAAAAAAAAAAAAGAATTATTCCTGTTTTTTTTCTAACTTTTGTATCTGGTTCTTTAAAGTCACAGCTGGCGTGAGATATAATGTGGTTGGGATTTTAGGTGCCGAAGGCATTGCATGCACGCTGTGGAGACGGCGGGGCATACTGCTTCGGATGAAGCAGTACTTCGGCAAGTTGCTGAGTTCACGGTTGCTGCTATGCAGTTTTATATTTATTACAGTTTTGGATATATATTTAATGTTAAATAAATGAGCTGTGACCACCACCCAGCCCACTTAAAAGGTTAATTATGTGTTGTGTCGTTATTTCAGAGTGGGAGAAGGTATGTTAAGAAACTCAGGTTACAGGTTTGTCCAGGCAGTCAAATCCCACTATGTGCTGCCTAAAGGGGGGCTCTAACTATGTGCTGCCTGAAGGGAGGCTCTGCCTAAAGGGGGGTCTAACTATGTGATGCCTAAAGGGAGCTAAAGCACATTATTCCAAAGAATTTAGGAATAATAGGTGATTTATGCCCTTTATGAATTAAAACCAGACTCTGCATCAACTATGTAAATTTCCATGGGAGTTTCGCCATGGATCCCACTACAGCACGCCACAGTCCAGGTATTGGTCCCCTTGAAACAACTTTTAAATCACTATTGTGGCCAGAAAGAGTCCCTGTGGGTTTTAAAATTCGCCTGCCCATTGAAGTCAATGGCGGTTCGCGAACATTTGCGGAAGTTCGCGTTCGCCGTTCGCGAACCGAAAATTTTATGTTCGTGACATCACTACATCTGTGCATCTTTTATATGTTTTTATTCAAATTTATATCATCAATTTTTTTTTCATATGTTATAGCTGAATCAATAATGAACTCGTTACTAATAGGTTTCCATTAAACATTTCCCTTCTTTCATATTTTTTTTCTGTTTGAAAATGTGACCACCAGGCATCTCCCTAGGAGTCCCTGGCCTGGCATGAGTCTGAAATCACAGACCGCTGGCTGAACACATGACGAGCTCAGCGCAACTCCCCGCCAGTTAATCAGACGGCGGGAGTGAGCGCTGTGCTCGTAACACAGCAGGACGCGCTCCTGACTCAGCTGGCCAGCTGAGTCTTTATGCTCCGCCCCCTGACAAGGAGAGCCGGCGCGTGCTGGCCCCGAGTGAGTCAGTGGAGTGCTGCCCTGCATATAGTAAAGATCGGTTCTGCCCTGCAATATCCTATAGACATCTGATCGAGGTCTTCCATTGCCAGAACCTGCCATGTGCTCTGGTTGTATGCGCGCTCCCAAGAGGGATCACAGCAAACAGGAAGAAGGGTGGAAGCCAGCCCTGGTGTAACACGTTTCAGTAAACTGGAACACTGATAATAGTGGATCCGTTGGACCTGTGTAGTAGATGACTCGGACCGTACCAGGGAGCGGAGTCTAAGATACTGCTGGTTTTCTCCAGAGCCCACCGCAAAGCGGGATGGACTTGCTGCCGCAGGCGGCACCCAGGTCGCTACCCCTGGCATGGCTCGACCACACACGCGGCTGAGGAGATTCGAGGCACAGGTGGGATAAGGCAAATTCGTGGTCTGGATAGCAGGAGGTCAGGGCAGGTGGCATAGTAGCATAGTCAGGAACGTAGCAAAGAGTCAATAGGTAGGCGGCAAAGGAACAAGGTCAGGTCACGGAGCAAGGGTATGATACACGGCAAGGCAATACACAGGAATGCTTTCTCTAAGGCTCTAAGGCAACAAAGATCCGGCAGGGAAGTATAGGAGGTGGAGGAATTTATCAATGAGCCACAGGTGTTACTTCACTAATGGGCGCACTGGCCCTTTAAATCTTAAAGCTCCGGCACCCGCATGCCCTAGGGAACGGGGACACGCGCGCCGGTTCAGAGAGGCAGAGGCGGGGGCCGGAGAAGCACCTGGTAAGTGAAGGATTGGGATTTACATGCGGGCGCGTCCCACGATGCGAATCCCAGCCCCGCCGGCAACAGCAGGTAACAGGACCATGTGCTCACGGCCAACGTGTGCGGCCGGAGTGCATAACGTAACACCTGGCTGGCATGAGAGGAAATCGCGCCCACTTCCTCCGCTTGGACACGGCAGGGAACTGAGCTGCCGAAGAGGACATAAATAAGGTATTTAGAGGAGGGTTGGAGTCAATAAGTACAGTGATAGACTTAGTCAGAGTTAGGGAGAGATGGGGAGGGAATTAGGGAGTGTGTAGATGATGGTAGGTGCTCTTTAATAAATAGTGTTGAGCGCGAATATTCGCAATTCGAATATTTATTGCAAATTTCGCATATTTGCGAATATGGCAAATATAACACTATATATTCGCAATTAAGAATATTCATAATTTTTTTTCCCCCCACAAAACACATCACAGTGATCTCATCCCTCCCTGCTTCCAGCTTGTGGTCTAAAGTAGGCTCCTATACTATTTCCTGTATTAGACTGGAGAGCGAATTTTTGCAAATATGAGAATATGCGAATATCCTCATATTTGCAAATATCATCACTAAAGAATATTAGGAGATAGATAGATGGATAGATAGAGGGATAGATGGATAGATAGATAATATAGATAAATAATATAGATAGATAATATAGATAGGGAGATAGTTATCCGCATGCGCACACGCGCACACATACACGCATAAATAACCGCAAATATATCGAGTATGCGAATTTTGCGGATATAGGACGAATATTCGTGTATATATGTGCGAAATATCACAAATTCCAATATGGCATATGTCGCTCATCACTATTAATAAAGAACGTTTGTGATTATCAATATTGAGTCTACCACATTTTTTTTTGTAGGATTTATACATTTAAGTTGTATGTAGGATATCATGTGGTCACCACCGCCACTGCTAAATATAGAGCTTTTTATTATGCTTATTCAGATAGCTCCAAAAAGGCCACATTGATGATCCTCTGTGTAAGGCGTCACTAACGTGGATGAGAATATTTCTGCAGGTGCCCCATTCCATTGAATGGCGCTTGCCACCAAAACAACCCATTCAGATAAATGGA
Organism: Hyla sarda; assembly: GCF_029499605.1. NCBI lineage: Eukaryota > Metazoa > Chordata > Amphibia > Anura > Hylidae > Hyla > Hyla sarda. Next base: position 55,565,604 of record NC_079195.1, read on the forward strand.
AAGGATTTTTTGCAACAAATGTTCTGCGTTTGAATACCCTATGACTGCAGGATCAGACTACATAGAGTTTGTTTGCGGTCTGTTTCCATGGAGATGCAAAGGGTTTACATAAGTGCTGTAGAAACTAAACAATGGGAGATTTTTTAGTAAAATCCTACTGTAAAACTGCTTTATGTTTTATTTTTGATACATTGAGAAAAACAGACATAGTGGTACATCGACATCTTGAACTAAGAATCTGTGCTTCTCAGTATATATATCTATATATATATATATATATATATATATATATATATATAGATATATATAACTAACAGGTCTTTAGTGTACGTTATGATCATAATGTGCAAGCCTGCTAGCCACGTTACAGCCCCCTGTGTAGGTGGTCCCTATCGTCCCTAACATAAAATGTAGAAAAAATTGGGTTGAAAAGGTATCCCCTATTATATCCACTAACAATCAATAGGCCATCCATGAAATGCATAGACATGATGGGTTCTTAGAGCCGCTTATAGATGAATGTCTCAATGAGGGGACCCCCCTATTAACTCAGAAGACCATAATAGGCTTTATGATAATGGATTTTTACAACAGAAAACACCTTCAATGTCTTGATTTTCTACATACATTTGCAATAATACCTATCAGGCCCCTGGAAGAGAAGTGGGTTAGAACCTTATAGAAAATATATTATATCAGATTTTATTTCCTTATTTCACAGCAATGCCAGAAGGGAGAGCAGGGTGGCATATAACGGGGGATATTATTATATAGAACTGACAACAGCCCATTAATATACATGTACCATAAACTCTCCGTAAAAGAGATTTATCCCTGACTTGGATGATGATAAGTGGGTAATAAATGCGGGCACACATCAGTTTTATAATTTCAGCTATTACTGACTGACAGCTCCCACTTTAATCTCTTTGAAGTGGACATTACAGGTTTATGTATGCTGAGAGCTGAGGAAATTCGTCTGTAATGGTCAGTGGTCTCTACCGCTCTAAATGTCTATTAAAAGCATCAAATATTATCAGCTAAAATAACTAGAAAAGAATATAAATCTGTAAATAAGCTATCACCCCTGAAGTCATGATAGTCCCCACAAATCATTTGAGCCAAGTTTATATAAAACCAGTATCTGCTATGTATGATAGCAAACCTGAGAGTGCAAATTAATAGGGATGTTAAAGGAGTACTTCGGCGAAAATTAGGGGATAAGTAGCTAATCGCGGGTGGTCCGACTGCTTTTTTTGCTGTTTTTCATCCCAGGTATGGTGAAGTGGTCCGGCCGTGGTCCCATCTACTCGACTTGATTGATGGCTCGAGTCACCGCTCTGCTCCATCTGCTTAGAGAGCAATGGGATGACGCAAGCCATTAATCAAGCCGACGGGGCAGGGCCACAGCCGGAGCAATGGGGACATAACCAAGCAGAAGCAAAGAAGGACCGGCAACTCACCAAATTTACTTCTTCCGACTTCTTTATTAGATGTAATACTCGCATAAATTCATAGGGAGGGGACATACACAGGGGGGAAACCAAGAGGCGAGAAGCTCCGTTTCGCACTATTCAGTGCTTCATCCGGCCATGATGGTGTTAACCAGAGCACCGCCACATGTCCAAAACGCAGTGTATACCCACCTCCCCCATCCATCTCGTCCCTACCCCGGAGTGCCGAACTGTCTTGTATTTTTTACGCAATGGGGACATAGTCTGCTGTGTTAGGCTGGGTGCATACTTTTGGCCAGCATTTGGTCAATATTTGTAGTCTTTTTTGCACTTTCTTGTAGCCAGATTTGCACCTTTTTTCTGTGTTTTGGACCCACCCTTGGTTTTGGCTAAAATAATAATCCCAATGCTATGGGTGAACTCATCCTTAGAATGATTTTTGTGGATAAAAACACATATCTGTCTTATACAATACTGCATGCAGTAGAAGAATACATAGAAAAGAGGAGGCCAGATAAAAAGATTGAAATGTAGTTCCTCTGGGGAAGGGAGCTTTGTATATATTCTTGCCACTCAATTACACAGAATAAGGAACAAATTAGAACCAGGCCCTTTTTCTTGTTATTTATCAAAAAATGTTTCCTCTGTTAAGAACAGAAATACCTTCTGATGAGCATTTCTTGCTCCTCCCTCCTGTTAAACTCACCATTCACATGAAAAACAGCTAGCATCCATCCCAAGATGGATCAGCTTACTGAGGGATCAAGTTACAGCTGTCCATACAATCTATGGAAAGAGAAAGAGGCAGAATCCTAGTGATAGTCGAAAGCAGACAGAGACACATAACAGCAGCTTGTAGTGAATGTTATATCTCACCCCAGTTCCGAGTGGTTGAGCTGGAAACCCAAGGTCTGTTGTTTATGTACTTCTGTTCCAAATTATTATGCAAATTCTATTTAAGTGTCACAAAGATTAAATATTTAGTTTTTCAGTTTAACTCATGGATGGCATTGTGTCTCAGGGCTCTTTTGATCACCGAAAACATTCTCGGACATCTGTGATAATTAGATTGCCAGGTGAGACCAATTTAAGGAAAAACTACTAAAGGTGGGTGTTCAACATTATTAAGCAGACACCTTTTTCAAGCAATATGGGGAAGAAAAAGGATCTCTCTGCTGCATTTGGCAGAAAAATACATGAGGATTGATTTTCATCCTTATCACTGATGAGTGCCATGCAACCCTGGATGGTCCAGATGGATGGAGTAGTGGATGGTTTGTGGACAGCCACCCTGTTACAACAAGGCTACAATGTCAGCAAGGCAGTGGTGGAGTCATGTTATGGGCTGGAATCATGGGAAGAGAGCTGGTCGGCCCCTTTAGGGTCCTTGAAGGGATAAAGATGACCTCTGCTCCCTGGTACAGAAGGAAGAACTATGCTTTCTGTAATAAAATCATCTTCATGCACGACAATACACCATCTCATGCTGCAAAGAATACCTCTGCATCAATGATTGCTATGGGGTTAAAAGGAGAGAAAGTAATGGTGTGGCCTCCATCCTCCCCTGACCTCAATCCTATTGAGAACTTTTGGAGCATCTTCTAGCAAAAGATCTATGAGGGTGGGAGGCAGTTTACATCCAGACAGCAGCTCTGGGAGGCTATTCTCACATCTTGCAAACAAATTCAAGCAGAAACTGTCTAAAAACTCACAAGTTCAATGGATGCAAGACTTGTGAAGCTGCTATCAAATAAGGGGTCCTATGTTAAAATGTAACATGACCTGTTAAAATGTTTAAAAAGTCAAAATGTTGTTAAAAGTTTGAATGAAATAGCTTTTGATTTCAGTAAATGTTACACTCTGCCCTCCGGCCACAAGCTCCAGCCATGGGTACAGTGTCCCTGTGTCCCCGTCTGCCAGCGGGGATTCGCATCGCGGGACGCGCCTGCATGCGAATCCCAGCCCGTCACTCACCACACTCCGCTGCCACCTCCTCCTCCGTGTCTCAGCTCTGCCGCGCGCATCTGTCTCCTAGGGCGCGTGCGCCGGAGCTCTGAAATTTAAAGAGCCAGTGCGCCCATAATTAGTTGTTGCACCTGACACTACATTATAAAGTCCCTGCACCTCCCATACTTCCCTGCCAGATCTTCAGTGTCCCTAGCCTGAGATTAAGCGTTCCATATTGCCTGTTTGCCTTACCCATGTATCCAGACGTTCCCGCTACGTTATTTGACTTCACACCTTTGTCGCCTGCCCAGACCTTCTGCTACATTTGACTACGCTACTGCCTTATCCTTCGGTACCTTGCCTTGTCCAGCTACCTGTGTGGTCGAGCCGTGTCGGGGGTAGCAACATGGGTGTCTCCTGCTGCAGCAAGTCCGTCCTGCTTTGTGGCGAGCTCTGGTGAAGACCAGCAGCACCTTAGACTCTGTTCCCCGATACGGTCCGAGTCATCAGCCACACAGGTTAGAGGATCCACATCCAGCTCCGTAACAGTAAATATGCTGCAAAAACAACAAATGACAATTTTCAGTTCTTTACAACCTATAAAGTATTTAGAAACTTACTGTGCTTAATAAATTGGAACAGTGCATTGTAAGTTTTTTGATGTTTAAAAAAAATACTGTTATCATTAGGAAGTTTGTTCAATACAATTTGAATAGTACTCTTGATAGTTGATAATATGAGAGCTATGCTGACTGTAATTTACATAAAATATTTAGGTAAACGAGAGAAATATAATTTGCATAATAATTTGGAACAGGGTGTAGTACAGCCTATCATATAAAAAAAAAAAATAAAAAAAAAACAATGAAGCAAAATTGGTATTGCTGTCTTTGAAAATGTCCAAACTAGTAAAATATGCGGTTATTTATTCTGCTTGATGAACAAAAAAATAACGAATGCCAGAATAGCTATTTTTTTATAATCTTGTCTCCCAACAAACATGGATTAAAAATTGATCAGATGTCCACTTTTTCCCCAAAGTGACACCAATAAAAATTACAGATCAGTCAGCAAAAATGAGCCCCATGCAGTCATGTACTACATCTTCCTTTCACAAGTGGTAAGATGCGCCAGATTTTCAAACAGCCTAATGCACTGTAAAAAATCTGGGGCAATCTTAGGTTATGTCATTTCCGTGCAGAATTCCGCACGGACAACGGAGTCCTATTGATTTCAATGGCATTATGCTGCACTGTGCGCACTCTGATTCTGGAGTCCGCAGAAAGCATAGACATGTCTATTCTTTCTGCAAAGTCCACCCGTAAATGTGTTGGCAGTTGTGGGACAGCGTATTTCCCAGTGGTCCACTGTCGGTGGAATGTCTGCATGGAAATTTTCCTTGCGGACATTCCACTGTCTGAACATGTTCACATGGAAAATCTCTGCGCGGACACTCTGGAAAGTGCGGGCGCCGGCAGAATATGGGACCGCTCGGGAATGCGCCATCTTATAGAAAACTATGCATTCCGTGTGGTGTCTGCACAAATTATAAACAGGTTGAACAGCATCATTCTTTGTGCGGACATGGAACACAGAATCTCCATGCCAGAAACATATGGCAGGGAAATTCCGGTAGTGTGCACAACGCAGCAGAATCCCATTAAAATCAACAGGACTCTGCTGCTCCGGAATCTCCGGCAGAATTCGAATGCAGAATTCCAGACAGAAATTCAGGACATGTGAACATGACCTTAGACTTAGACCTAGTCTAAGTTAAAACTAGACTCCACCCATTGTTCTTCCAAAAATAAATTCAGCTCTGATGAAAAAAAGAATAAAAGGCTTGAAAGTGTTGTAAAGAAAGTGATGCGATTAATTAAAGACACTTACCTGCACACCTGTCTGCAGAATTCATGGGCCTTTCCGGGGAATATTCACACTCAGTAAATTTGTTGCCGAAATTTTTGCGACTGAAAACTAAAGGGGTACTCTGGAGGGAATTTTTTTTTTTTTTTCAAATCAACTGATGCCAGGAAGTTATAGAGATTTGTAAATGACTTATTTTAAAATCTTAATCCTTCCATTACTGATCAGTTGCTTTATGCTCCAGAGGAAGTTGTGTAGTTCTTTTCTGTCTGACCACAGTGCTCTATGTTGACAATCTCTGTCCGTGTCAGAAACTGTCTGGAGCAGGAGAGGTTTTCTATGGGGATTTGCTCCTACTCTGGACAGTTCCTAACACGGACAGATGTGTCAGCAGAGAGCACTGTGGCCAGACAGAAAAGAACTGCACAATTTCCTTTGGAGCATACAGCAGCTGATAAGTACTGGAAGGATTATGGATCTTAAATAAATGTAATTTACAAATCTGTTAAACGTTTTGGCACCAGTTTACTTGAAAAAAAAAAAATTCCCCTTTGGAGTACCCTTTGTACCCCATGATAACTCAATGTATCGAAATGGTGGTTGTTGTGGTTACATTTAGATAGATTGCTCCAAGTCTATTCAAATGAACAGGATCGTAACAGTATGTACAGTGACCCCCCGACCTACGATGGCCCCGACATACGATATTTCAACATATGATGGCCTCTCAGAGGCCATCGCATGTTGAAGGCAGCCTCAACATACGATGCTTTTGTATGTCGGGGCCATCGCATAAACGGCTATCCGGCAGCGCAGACTGCTTCAGCTGCCACCGGATAGCCGTTTACGGTGCCCCGCGTGGTCCGGTGATGTCTCTTACCTGTCCTCGGGGCCCCGGCACGTCCTCTTCGGGATCCTCTGCATCGTCGGCGCTCTTCATCATCATCACGTCGCTGCGCACGCCGTCGCGTCATCCAATAGGAGCAGCGTGCGTAGCGACGTGATGGCGGGGACAGAGAGCACGGTTGCTGGGGGAGCAGAGGCCTTACCGGAGCATAAGGGACACCTCAGGGACGCGGCAACAGCGATGGACGGCGATATACTGGGCAGCGGTGACGGTCCGGAGCGGCAGGGACAGGTGAGTACAACTTTTTCTAACAGTGGTCTACAACCTGCGGACCTCCAGATGTTGCAAAACTACAACACCCAGCATGCTGGGTGTTGTAGTTTTGCAACATCTGGAGGTCCGCAGGTTGTAGACCACTGTCCTATACTTTACATTGAACGGATCCCTCAACATACAATGGTTTCAACAAACGATGGTCCGTTTGGAACGGATTACCATCGTATGTTGAGGGACCACTGTACTGTATTAATATGAAATTACAATTTCTCTTATAGTCTAAAAAATTTTTTATGTCTTTACTAAAGTTTGCTGCATGACTTTCCTGAACTTTTTGATTAAAGGGGTATTCCATGAAAAAACTTTTTTTTATATATATCAACTGGCTCCAGAAAGTTAAACAGATTTGTAAATTACTTCTATTAAAAAATCTTAATCCTTTCAATAATTATCAACTGCTGAAGTTGAGTTGTTGTCAGTTCCCAAGACAAGCAGAGATGTCAGCAGAGAGCAGAGTAGAAGAGGTTTGCTATGGGGATTTGCTTCTAAACTGGGCGGTTCCCGAGACACGTGTCATCAGAGTGCACTCAGACAGAAAAAAACAGCTCAACTTCAGCAGCTCATAAGTACTGAAAGGATTAAGATTTTTTAATAGAAGTCATTTACAAATCTGTTTAACTTTCTGGAGCCAGTTGATATATATAAAAAAAAGTTTTTTCCTGGAATACCCCTTTAACCCTTTTTTTTTATTTACATGGTCTGTTCTACAAAGATTCACAAGTCGTATGTTTATTTACTGGTCACAAACGCATTCTAGGCCTAAACATCGGATCATTTCCTACGCAGCCAGAAGAGTCTTGGATCCAGCTCCTCTGTATATTTTTTTTTTATCTACAAACCTTGGACAATTCAGGAAGCACAGCCAGCTCCCAGGAGTATCACTTTACCCCAAGATGCTGCTCTGAGCTAAAGAAGATTAAGCGAAGGATTATCCAGAATTCTGTCACACAAAGGGCAGTTTGAGACTTTAATCCATCCTCTCATTACGGCATACACATGCATATAGTGCGGCCAATAAAATGCCAGAGGGCAACCGGCTGAAAGGCAACAGGCTACTAAGTGACAATTCACAGACGGGGATTGACTAGAAAATAGCAAGTGCTGGAGATGAGTCCTCAAAATCCTCCGCACAAATGACACACGTCATGTGGTCATTGACAGGGACTTACATGTATCCACCTGGGAATGTAATGTAACGGCCCCAGATTAATGGAGAAGAAGGTGGAAGCCACATTGTGAGTGCGATGGCGAATTGAGATTTCATTCTAAAAGGAAGAAATTCCTGGACAGAGGCAAGAAGATAAGACATATGACTATTTACCGGGGCTGTGTGTAAACGAATCCCTGTATATTCAAAAGTTCTGCAACTTTATATTATACTTTATGTTTAACCAGTTAAGGACCAAGGACGTCCTGGAACGTCCCCGCACCCTGGGCTTTAAGGACCAAGGACGTTCCAGAACGTCCTGGTGTTTCTCCGGTCTCTGCCGCGCACCGGGCAGAGATCGGAATGGCATTCCTGCTGAAATCCTTCAGCAGGCATGCCGTGCAAATGCCGAGGGGGGTCCCCCCAAGTCGGCGATCGCAGAAAATCGCATGTCAATTCAGACATGCAATTTTCTCCTATTCCGGGCTGATCGGGTCTCTGGTGACCCGATCACCCGGAAAATTGTGATGATCTGACCTGTCAGTGACAGCCCTGATCATCCTGAAGGGTAGGAGTGAAGTCGCAATGCTGCAATTTTCTCCTATCCCCTGCCATTGGTCAGAATTGATTCTGACCAATGGCAGAGCAGGACAGTGGGTTGCCATGGCAACCCCCCGTTCTGGCCACCCCTGGATGTCGAGGGGAACGTGGGAAAAAGATGGAGGTCGGTACCTGCAGGAGAAGATGCCTGGAGACCCCGATCGTTGCTGGAGACTTGCTGGATCCTGGGTCAGGTAGGGAAACTACTGTGGGGGAGGGGGGAATTGAAAGTGAAAGTAAAGTGATCTTTACTGTGGCAACCACTAGGAAGGCCAAACTGCAACTCCCAGCATGCCCAGACAGCCAAAGGCTGTCTGGGCATGCTGGGAGTTGTAGTTTTGCAACATCTGGAGGGTCACAGTTTAGAGACCACTGTTACACTGGTGCCCAAACGGTAGCCCTCCAGATGTTGCCAAACTACAACTCTCAGCATGCCTAGACTGCCCAGGCATGCTGGGTGTTGTAGTTCTGTAACATCTGTCTCTTCAGATTTAGCAATTTTCATGAAATTTTTGAAAATTGCTGCTTTACTTTGAAGCCCTCTAATTTTTTCAAAAAGCAAAAATATGTCAATTTTATGATGTCAACATAAAGTGGACATATTGTATTTGTGAATAAAAATAAAATTTATTGGGAATATCCATTTTCCTTACAAGTAGAGAGCTTCAAAGTTAGAAAAATGCGAAATTTTCAAAATTTTCCAGAAATTTTGGTATTTTTCACCAAAAAAGGATGCAAGTAACCAGGGGCGTACCTAGAGCATTTGGCACCCGGGGCGGACCCTTTGTTTGGCACCCCCCCCCCCCCACACACACACGCACCCCCTCTTAATTACACCCCCGCCCTCCCCCCAGGAGCGGACTGACAACACTCGGGGCCCCCGGACCAAAAAAAGGCAAGGGCCCCTGCTAGGCTCTGCAGCTCGTCAATCTTCTGCCACGCTCCTATTCCACCCAAATCCCACACACAATAAACAAAAATTTATATATATATATATATATATATATATATATATATAAGAAACACTTTAACGTAGGTAAATTTCCATGACCAATAATACCAGTATACAAGGAGTAAATATATACCACCACACAATAACTGGATAATACCGCCATACTGTTCTGTATAAAACCACTATATACAGACCAGTATACTATAAAGGATCTGTATACAATATAAGTGATTATATACAGGACCATATGGCGGTAGATATCAGCTGTACACAGGATGTATATACCATATAAGTGATTACAGTTACATTTTGGGACTCACAATTACATCTTTTCTGATCAGCGGCGTCCTCTTTCCTTTTCTTCTCCGTCCGGATAAGACCGCCACGTGGATCTCTTAACATCTGCAGGAAAAACATGTCAGACTCTGCATATACTCAGTGCCCTCCTCTACACAATCTTCCCATCTATAGGCCCACAAACTGTAATAATGCCCTCCTTGGTGTCCTGCACAGTAAAAGGGCAGGTAGGTAGGTAGGTAGCCAGGTAACCCCCTCTTTCCCATAGGTATATGCAGAGTTACACCCCCCCTCTTTCCCATAGGTATATGCAGAGTTACACCCCCCTCTTTCCCATAGGTATATGCAGAGCTACACCCCCCCCTCTTTCCCATAAGTATATGCAGAGCTACACCCCCCCCCCCCTTCTTTCCCATAGGTATATTTAGGGCTGGGCGGTATACCGGTTCATACCGAATACCAACGTTTTTGGGCTGCACGATATGGATTTTCCCCCCATACCGCAATACCAGTGGGCCCCTCCCCCTCGGGAATGTATTATCAGCCTAGCACAGCACTGTCCCCACATCGGGGAACTAATCCTATGTTAGCCGCCAGCACTGTTCTGCTCCCCCCAATTAATGATCAGCCCAGCGGGGTACTACTCACATATGTCAAGCACTGCCCTCCTCCTCTTTGTTGGGGGCCGCCAGGCGCCGTAACTCTATACTGTACGCCAGTGGTCTCCAAACTGCAGACCTTCAGATGTTGCAAAACTACAACTCCCAGCATTCCCGACAGCCGGCGATGGAACTCTCTGTACGCCAGTGGTCTCCAACTGCGGACCTCCAGTTGTTGCAACGGCTGTCCGGGCATGCTGGAGTTGTAGTTTTGCACAGCTGAGGTCCGCAGGTTTGAGACCACTGCTGTACGCTGTATACCTATGCCCGAGCTGCAAAAGATACATAAAATAAACGTAACTCACCCACGTCGGCCGCACGCTGGGGACGGGAACGCCGGACAGCCGTCAGCCTATCACCGGCCAGAGCGAAGCCGGCTTCTTACATGACAGTGGGCTCGGCCTATCACTGGCAGGGTCGGGGCATTGCTCTGGCCGGTGATAAGCTGTCGGCTGTCCGGCGTTCCCGTCCAAAGCGTGCGGCTGACGTGGGTGAGTTAAGTTTATTTTCTGTATGTTTTGCAGCCCGGGCATAGGTATACAGCGTACAGCAGTGGTCTCAAACCTGCGGACCTCCAGCTGTTGCAAAACTACAACTCCCAGCATGCCCGGACAGCCATGCTGGGAGTTGTAGTTTTTCAACAACTGGAGGTCCGCAGGTTGGAGACCACTGGCGTACAGTGAGTTCCATCGCCGGAGGCCCCCAACAAAGAGGAGGAGGGCAGTGCTTGACATATGTGAGTAGTACCCCGCTGGGCTGATCATTAGTTGGGGGGGAGCAGAATAGCGCTGGCGGGTCACATGATTTTGGGGGGGGGGGAATACCGTTATATACCGTGGCACCGCCGTAAGTTAAAAAAATATCGTGATACACATATATGGTCATACTGCCCAGCCCTAGGTATATGCAGAGCACCCCCCTTCTCCCCCCTTCCCTATAGGTAAATGCACAGCACCCCCCCCCCTCTTACCTATAGGTAAATGGAGAGCACCCCCCCTCTCCCCCCTTCCCTTTAGGTAAACGCAGAGCACCCCCCCTCTCCCCCCCTTCCCTATAGGTAAATGCAGAGCACCCCCCTCCCCCCTTCCCTATAGGTATATGCAGAGCACCCCCCCTTCCCTATAGGTAAATGCAGAGCACCCCCCCCCTGTCCCTCTAGGTAAATGGAGAGCACCCCCCTCTCCCCCTTCCCTTTACGTAAATGCAGAGCACCCCCCTCCCTCTCCCCCCCTTCCCTATAGGTAAATGCAGAGCACCCCCCTCTCCCCCCTTCCTATAGGTAAATGCAGAGCACCCCCCCTCTCCCCCCTTCCCTATAGGTAAATACAGAGCACCCCCCTCTCCCCCCTTCCCTATAGGTAAATGCAGAGCACCCCCCTCTCTCCCCTTTCCTATAGGTAAATGCAGAGCACCCCCCCCTCTCCCCCCCCTTCCCTATAGGTAATGAAGAGCACCCCCCCTCTCCCCCCCTTCCCTATAGGTAAATGCAGAGCACCCCCCCCCCCCTTCCCTGTAACTATATGCAAAGAAAAAAAAAAGGATGCTCACCTGACGTCCCACGCAGCGATCTCCTCAGCTGCAGGGCCCGCATCTTCTCCCCTCCACAGTACAGGCGCCGATGAGTGACGTCACCGGCGCCTGTACTGCGTGCTGCGTGGGGGCGGAGGTTACGTCTCCTCTGTGTAGCTTCAGATGCGGCTCACACAGAGGGGACGCCTTCTCCTGTATGTGCGTGTATCGCGCATACAGGAGAATCCACCCGCTGTCAGCTGGGGATCTGGGACGAGTGTCCCGGACCTCAGCAGCGGCGGAGGCGGGTCAGTCCGCCCCTGGCACCCCCCTTGAGAGTGGCACCCGGGGCGGACCGCCCCCCCGCCTCCCCCCCCCCTTGGTACGCCACTGCAAGTAACGCCGAAAATTTACCACCAAAATAGAGTAGAATATGTCACGAAAAAACAATCTCTGAATCAGAATGATAACTAAAAGCATTCCAGAGTTATTAATGTTTAAAGTGACAGTGGTCAGATGTTCAAAAAACGCTCTGGTCTATGGTGTAAAATGGCCTGGTCCTTAAGGGGTTAAATATCTAACCGTGTTCAAAATCTCTGCTTGCTGTCAGTGCAGTGAAGGAAATATTCATATCTACATTCATATGTGGTGACGGAGTGGTGCTGATGATAGTGTAGGGTATATTGGTGTTAACCCTTAATTGTTGTGATGCTAGGGTGAAGTTTCCTCAATGTCATAGTCCTACCGCCATCCGTCCCACAAACGGCAGGGAGAAATAACGGAATGTCCACAGCAGGTATTCTGAAGTAAACTTGAAGTAACTTTACTGTATATTTTATGCAACAGCATGGAACATAACAGTCTTTGAGAGAGAGAGGCCGTGGTACAGGTTCCTCACAGGTTGCTGGGACTCCGGGATCAATGAGCTTTGATGCTAGCCACTGTGCTACTATTTTTAGGAGATTTGAGTTTCTAGTAGTCACACAGAATTCAGTAGTTTGAGCTTTGAATAACTCACGTTTAGTGGCTGCAGATTCTTAGGCTTTGGGCCTAGCTTGAATTGATGCTGATGAGATGATTAGTGCTGCTTCATAGTCCGGAACTAAGAGAGCAAGAGCGTGAATTTAGTGACTGAAGCCCCATATTATTAAGGGGGCGGGACAAAGCTCATTGGTCAGCAGAACCTGTCAGTCCTGACCCAGGGAACTCTGGGTATCACATGACCCAAAGGTCCTTAAACCATAATACAATTAATTAAAGGCATGTGACCTCTAAGGTCCTATACAGAGTATTCCTATACAACCTATTAAATATATATATTTATACATTAAATACCATTATATGAGGCGACTAGGGGTTAGTCCTAAAGGAGAGCCCCATTGTCATGGAGGGGCTCTGGCTGAGGGGACTTAAGACAGAGGAACAGGACCAAGTCCTGTTCTGGGCCAGCGCACATACTGCTACTCACCCAGCTCCTTCCATATCTGTCTACAGCTGTGTTTCCCCAACAAGGGGGCCTCCCAGCATGCCCAGACAGCCTTATAAGCCCTCCAAACTGTAATTTTAACTTGCACTTTAGAGTGGTATAGACAGGATATAACAGAACTTGAGAAATACACCTCAAATGCAAAAAAAACAAAACAAAAAAAAAAACAAAGGCAATGAATTAAAATAAATTGATAAAACTTAAAGGGGTACTCACCCTAAAAATAAAACTGATCAATCTTAAAGGGGTACTCCACCCCTAGACATCTTATCCCCTATCCAAAGAATAGGGGATAAGATGTCTGATCGCGGGGGTCCCACCGCTGGGGACCCCCGCAATCTCCCTGCTGCACCCGGCATTCGTTTAGCGCATCAGATGCAGCACCGGAGGCTCATGACGCCACAGCCGCGCCCCGCTCGTGACGTCACAGCCACGCTCCCTCAATGCAAGTTTATTGGAGGGGGTGTGACAGCCTTCATGCCCCCTCCCATAGACTTGAATTGAGGGGGCATGGCTGTGATGTCACAAGCGGCGTGACCGTGACCTCACGAGCCTCCACCCTGCATCGCCAGTCATCCGTGCACCGGATGTCTGGGGTACCGCAGCCGGGATCACAAGGTTCCCCAGTGGCGGGAGCCCCGCGATCAGACATCTTAACCCCTATGCTTTGGATAAGATGTCTAGGGGCGGAGTACCCCTTTAATGCAGAGGAAGAGTGGATCAGTTGCCTATAGAAACTGGCCTGG